>NW_027443796.1:0-15000 GCF_048569485.1 Anomaloglossus baeobatrachus | reverse complement strand
CATAGAATAACATTGGTTCACGTTTGGCCGTGTCTCCGGGACATACGGAAACGGGCCAAACACGGACGTATGAAGGGGGCCTAACACATACATATAATAGGTATATACATAGACTTATCTATATAGATAGGTATATTGATTATATATATATATATATATATATATATAGATATATGTATGTAATAAGGTTAATTCTCTTCAGGACCACAGCAGGAACTACCAGAGGAGCATGAGCCCCCGGAGGATCCAGAGCCCCCAGAGGTGCATGAGCCCCCGGAGGATCCAGAGGAGCATGAGCCCCCGGAGGATCCAGAGCCCCCAGAGGTGAATGAGCCCTCGGTGGAGGAAGAGCCCCCTGCTGGATCCATCAGTCCCTCTGTGTCCGACGAGGAGGAAAGCCGTAAGTGTTTAACATGAATCTCGTATGTCTCTTAACACTAAGCAGAAACAAAAATTATAATTTAAAACCTTTACCATTCCCTCCACAGGAATCCCAACTTTCGCAGACCTCGTCTCTTCTCACTCAAGCATTGTTGCTGCGCAGAGAAGAATTATATCTGCACAGAGGAGACTGATGGCCAAGCTCGACCATCATGCTCGGATGATGTCCCGTTATGCGGCTGGGCAAGCGGAGGGCAGCGGGCATTAATTTCCTTAATATTTTTGTGTTTTAGTTTACATGTTTTATAAACACTTTAAAATGTATATCTGCTGTTTGGTAGTTTTCATTTCAAAAAGGAAGTAAACATCTATCACAGGGGTCAGGAACCTTTTTGGCTAAGAGAGCCGTAAACGCCACATATTTTGAAATATAATTCCGCGAGAGCCGTACAATATGTTTAAAGGGCCATTGACAGATCAATCGCTCCAATGTTCACTTAGTACAGCAAGGAATGCTCCTCCCTGCTGTATAAAGCCACAACTGGACTGAAACAATGGTAATTAGCAGTAAGAAAATCAAATAAATAACTTACATTGTGAACTTGCGATGCATGACATCAGTCCAGCAGTCTGGCTTCTTCTTTTTCCTGCGCATGACTGGAAGCTGGCATTCTTCCCACCTGATGTTGAGAGAATGCCAGCTTTGAGGCATTCGCAGAAGAAAGAAGCTGGAATATTGGACATGTCACACAACGCATTGTCAGTTATGTCAATTATCTATTTTATTATTTTACAGCGAATTATTGTTTAGGTCCAGCGGTGGCTTAGTGCAGCAGAGAGGAACACTCCTTTGTGCACTAAGTGACCGCTGGAGCAATTGTATCTGTCAGTGGCCCAGACACCCTGCTTCCCATACAGCCTGCACCCCCCATATCACACACACACACTGCTCCCCATACAGCCTGCACCCCCCAGATCTCACACACTACACCCCCATATGTCACATACCCTGCTTCCCATACAGCCTGCACCCCCCCATATCACACACACACACACTGCTCCCCATACAGCCTGCACCCCCCATATCCCACACACTACACCCCCATATGTCACATACCCTGCTTCCCATACAGCCTGCACCACCCATATCACACACAATACACCCCCATATCTCACACACCCTGCTCACATATCTCACCCTGCCTGTACCCCAACTTACCCCTCTCAAACACTCTGCACCCCTTCACATGCTTCTGTCACAGTCTGCAGCCCTCATATGCCCCTCACCCTGCAGCCCCCCTCACCCTCATGTCCCCTCTTTTCTTATTACCAGTCATGTGTCCATTATCTCCTTCAGGATTCAGTATCTTGCTTTCTGCCGGGCATCCTGTGTCTCCTCCCACACAGTCACATGGGCGTGACATCATCGCAGGTCCTGCAGGATGGAGATTCCGTCTGCTGTGCAGGTCAGGAGCACTCCTGCAGCTCAGACATGGCTGGTGGCCTCTCCAGGTCAGGGGCCCCTCTACTGACACTGGGCTCCCCTGACTCACAGGCCGGCCACTACACAGCAGCACTACACATAGACGCAGAGCGGCTGCCGGGCCCCTATGTGTACTAGTGCCGCTGTGTAGTGGCCGGTCTGTGAGTCAGGGGAGCCCAGTGTCAGTAGAGGGGCATCTCACTTCTCGGTCCCCCGCTGATCCGGTCTCCTCGGCGCGTCGTCCATTGCTGTCGCTCGCTGACCTCTCAGCAGGCGCACAGTGATGACGTCACCGCGCTCGCTGCAGAGCTGTCAGAAGAACGCCGACAGTCACAGCGGGGAGAATGATAAGAGAGCGCGCCGCTCACTCTCTCATCATTGCTCTCAATTGTATCGGCACCTGCGATGCCGATGCAATTGAAAGCTCGATCCTCGGCGGGGGGCGGTGACAGCGCGGCCACCGGGCCCCCCTGAGTAGCCGGGTGCTGGCGCCGGCCCTGATCCTTCCCATAGACAGGTAGGAGCCCTGTCTGCAAGCCAGATACGGCCATCAAAAGAGCCATATCTGGCTCGCGAGCCATAGGTTCCCGACCCCTGATCTATCATCACTCACAATCATTATATTACATGTATGCATCTGTATACATGCACCAACCCATCTGCATCCCGCCTTTGGCCTGTTAGTAAGCAGCGGTGGCCGGACCCATGCTCGTACTTATTACTGTGGAGTGAGTTGTCGGTAAGGGCACCCGTGGGTTGTGGTGACTGATGGTGAGACGGTTAGGGGAGGTGTAGTCCCAGGTGTATGGGAAAAATGGCTGGGGAAGGTGACGTGCCGAGTTGGACCGGCGGTAAATGGTGTACTCACAGTTCACAAGAATTACACACAGAGTCCCGTGTAGCAAACAGGGGTCCCTCCCTCTTGCACTCAGTGTTTGTGTCTTTAACTGGTACATACATACATACACACAGCCACATATATCCATAGGCAACATCCAACGATGCTGCCGACGCATGTCTGGCTCCTGGGGGAAATCCTCCGATCTTGTCTTCTTCCCGTAGTATGATCCATTGTGCAGAAGCGCAGGTGAAGTTGCAAAGTACAGTAAGCTGAAATACCTTCCTGACGTCACCACGTTAAGTGACCGCACGTGCGTCACTGGTCTTTCCACTCCCTGTACCTATCCGGCGTGAATGCCCACTGGATGATTGCATGGTGATCGGAGGCTTCCCCAGGACACGGACATGGATTGGCAGCATTAGGGTTTTGGTGGACATGGTGAGTATGCAAAACTTCAAACACATCTATTCCTCCAAGCAAAATGTAGTCCTACTGTAACTATTCAAGGAGACCACAAAAATGAGGTATGAAAAACTTTTTATTGTCAGTGTTGTCATGGCAACGCCCACAAACACTGATGGGCAATAATCACACAAATATACATAAAAAACAATATTTTAAACAAACAAACAAAACTTATCGGCCGCCCTGTTGTTGGGATGCCACATATTTGGCCAGCTGCACTCCGTGCTGCGTAACTGCTGTGGCCAGTGTGCGCTGTGCTGCTGCCACAGTGCGCTGTGTCGCCAGAATCCTCGTGTGTGAGGCCTGAAGGTCTTCTAATGTTGGTATTTCTATGGAGGGAATGGTACAACTTAAAAAGGCAAATTATATGTAGATATTAGAGTTGAGCGCGGTTCGTGGTTCGTGGTTCTCCAGTTCTAGGCTCGAGTGATTTTTGGGCTGTTCGAGATCGAACTAGAACTCGAGCTTTTTGCTAAAAGCTCGATAGTTCTAGATACGTTCGAGAACGGTTCTAGCAGCAAAAAGCAGGGCTTTTTACAGCTACAGTGAGCAGGAGCCATCGCTGGCAGCCTGCCACAAGCTGGTAACCAAGATAAACATCGGGTATCCAAGCAAAGCGCTTTGGTTAGTAACCCGATGTTTATCTTAGTTACGTGCAGGAAGCCCACACTTTCCCGCTCAGCTCGCTCCACCCCCTCCTGCCCGCGGCATGTACACATACATACACAAACACACACACACACACACACACACATCCACCCCCCCCCCGCCCGCCCGCCCGCCCGCCCGCTCGCTCGCTCGGCTTACCTGCGGTGATGAAGTCCCGCCATCCCGACCTCAGCGCTGTCACTGTCCTCCATGGCCGCCGCTTGTCACATCACCTATCGCTTCCGACCCGAGACTGACACTGGCGGTGACGTCACGGACCTCTCGCGATACTTGATGTGAAGGCGCCGGTCATTGACCTCAGTGACAGGGGCTGTCAGTGTGCTGGAGATCAGCGCAGGTAATGTACCTCACTGACAGCAGCACTTGTCACCCCCCTGCAGTGACCTGGGCTGACCCATTGATGTTAGCTCAGGTCACTGCACTGCTCTCCCAGCCAATGGGGAACATCCTGCTCTTCATTGACTGGGACAGTGTGCATCGTCATGGCAACCCCTTGGATTACACCAGACCTGGATTTGTTTTTCAATCTAATAAATTGGTTAAAGAGGGAATGTTTTGGGGAGTGTTTTTTCAAATAAAAATGTGTTTGTCGTGTATTTTTTTTTTATTACTGACTGGGTTGGTGATGTCGGGTATCTGATAGACGCCTGACCTCACCAACCCCAGGGCTTGATGCCAGGTGACATTACACATCTGGTATTAACCCCAAATATTACCCCGTTTGCCACCGCACCAGGGCGCGGGATGAGCTGGGGCGAAGCACCAGGATTGGCGCATCTAATGGATGCGCCACTTCTGGGGCGGCTGCGGCCTGCTATTTTTAGGCTGGGGAGATTCCAATAACCATGGACCTCCCTAGTCTGAGAATATCAGACCCCAGCTGTCTGCTTTACCTTGGCTGGTGATCCAATTTTGGGGGACCCCTACGTGTTTTTTTTTTTAATTATTTATTTAATTTAAAATAACAGCGTGGGGTGCCCTCAGTTTTGGATTACCAGCCAAGGTGAGGTTGCCAGCTGTGGTCTGCAGGCTGCAGCCGTCTGCTTTACCCTAGCTGGCTACAAAACTAGGGGGAACCCTATGTCATTTTTTTTTCATTTTTTTGGCTAAATACAAAGCTAAGCACCCCTTAGTGCCACATGAAAGGTACCAAAGGGTGTTCCACTTATTCTCCACTTATTCTCCACTTATTCTCCACTTATTCTCCACTTATTCTCCACTTTTTTCTCCACTTTTTTCTCCACTTTTTTCTCCACTTTTTTCTCCACTTTTTTCTCCACTTTTTTCTCCACTTTTTTCTCCACTTTTTCTCCTCTTATGTTCCACTTATTCTCCACTTTTTCTCCACTTTTTCTCTACTTTTTCTATGGTCGGTCTACCCATTAGCTCTGCCATGCATAGTGTAGCTCTACACCTACTGCACATGTTACTTTATGATTGACATCTCTTTCGTACCAGAGCTGTCTAAGTCTACTCTGACCCCATATTTGTCATTACTATATTGTCCTTGTACTGTATTATGACATTTGTATCATGTGTTTCATTTCTTGCTGTGTTGCAATTTTTTTGCTGCATCCCAATTGTACCTCTACATTGTTCGAGTTTATGTTATTGTTCTCTCACTCTTATGTGATACTGATTATTGTCATTTTTCATGATTACATGCAGATAAGTCCAATCTGACGAAGGCTCAGGCCGAAACGTCATTTGTAACTTGTTTTGGACAAAAACATATATGCTTATGAAAAAAATTTTTCTTAATACGGACCAATAAAGAGTGATTTTGCATTACTATCCATTGTGACTTACTGACTTAGTCTGGGAGATATAGAGTGCCGAGGTTACTCACTAATTTTATCTATTATTACCTCTGAGCACCTATATACCAGTGAGCAGAGCTTCCTCTACAGTAGTTCTCCTGATTAGGCATGCCCTTACCTCATGAGCAGGGCATTGCAGCTTTGGTAGCAACCATTACGACATGGACTCTGCTGCTGTGGACCCGGGGAGAGTGAGTGCAGATTCATTGCACCCACACTCCTCACATGAAGGGTCCGCACTCCTAGAAAATGGGGGATACGTTCCCTGAGTGTCTCCCCCCCATATTCTAGACGGTCCAGAGTCGTCGTGGGACCCCTTTATTTTTTTTCTTACAATAAATTGGTGAAAGAGGAAAGGTTTTGGGGACTGTTTTTTCAAATAAATTTCTTTTGTCGATTTTTTGTTTTTGTTAGTACTGACAGTTTATGATGTTGGGTATCTAATAGACGCCATGACATCACAAACTGCTGGGCTTGATCTCAGGTGACTTTACAGCTAGTATCAACCCGATTTATTACCCCGTTTGCCACTGCACCAGGGCACGGGATGAGCTGGGGTGAAGCGCCAGGATTGGCGCATCTAGTGGATGCGCCACGTCTGGGGTGCCTGCGGCCTGCTATTTTTAGGCTGTGAAGGCCCAATAACTATGGACCTTCCCACCCTGAGAATACCAGACCACAGCTGTCCGCTTTACCTTGGCTGGTGATCCAATTTGGGGGGTCCCCTACTTTTATTGTGTAATTATTAATATTTATAAAATAATTATAAAAAAGAGCCTGAGGGGACCTCCACATTGGATCCCCAACCACGGTAAAGCTGCCAGCTGTGGTTTTCAGGCTACAGCCGTCTGCTTTACCCTAGCTGGCTATCAAAAATGGGGGGACCCAACGTAATTTTTTTTTTTTAACTATTTTTTAAATAGAAAAAATTAATGGGCTTCCCTGTATTTTGATTGCCAACCAAGGTAACGGCAGGCAGATGGGGGTGGCAACCCATAGCTGTCTGCTTTATCTGCGCTGAGAATCAAAAATACCGCGGAGCGCTACGTCATTTTTTTAAAGATTTATTTTTACAGCACTGTGATGTCCAGCAATCAAAATACAGGGAAGCCCATTTTATTTTTAGTTATTTAAATAAATAATTAAAAAAAATATATGTTAGCTCCCACTGCATTTTTTGTATTGCTAGCTAAGGGTAATCCAAGCAGCTACTGGCTGCTAACCCCCACTGCTTGGTGTTACCTTCACTGGCAATGGAAAATCCAGGGAAGCATTTTTTTTTTTTTTTGCCAAAAAGCTACAAAAAAAGGACGTGAGCTTCGCCATATTTTTGTATGCTAGCCAGGTATAGCAGGCAGGTGCTGGAAGAGTTGGATACAGCGCCAGAAGATGGCGCTTCTATGAAAATGCCATTTTCTGAGGTGGCTGCAGACTGCAATTCGCAGCAGTGGGGCCCAGAAAGCTCAGGCCAACCGGTGGTGCGGATTCCAATCCCAGCTGCCTAGTTGTACCTGGCTGGACACAAAAATGGGGCAAAGCCTACGTCATTTGTTTTCTAATTATTTCATGAAATTCATGAAATAATAAAAAAAGGGCTTCCCTTTATTTTTGGTTCCCAGCCGGGTACAAATAGGCAACTGGGGGTTGGGGGCAGCCGTACCTGCCTGCTGTACCTGGCTAGCATACAAAAATATGGCGAAGCCACATAATTTTTTCAGGGGGCAAAAAACTTCTGCATACAGTCCTGGATGGAGTATGCTGAGCCTTGTAGTTCAGCAGCTGCTGTCTGTCTGTATGGAGAAGAGCAGACAGCAGCTGCAGAACTACAAGGCTCAGCATACTCCATCCAGGACTGTATGCAGAAGTTTTTTGCCCACCAAAAAAATGACGTGGGCTTCGCCATATTTTTGTATGCTAGCCAGGTACAGCTGGCAGCCACGGGCTGCCTCCAACCCCCAGTTGCCTATTTGTACCCGGCTGGGAACCAAAAATATAGGGAAGCCCGTTTTTTTTAATTATTTCACTTATTTCATGAAATAATTAAAAAACAAATGACGTGGGCTTCGCCCTATTTTTGTGTCCAGCCGGGTACAACTAGGCAGCTGGGGATTGGAATCCGCAGCACAGGTTAGCCCGAGGTTTGTGGGCGCCTCTGCTGCGGATTTCAGTCCGCAGCCGTCCCAGAAAATGGCGCTCTCATAGAAGCGCCATCATCTGGCGCTGTATCCAACTCTTCCAACAGCCCTGGAGCCGGGTGGCTTGTTGGGTAATCATGAGTTAATACTGGCTTTGTTTTACCAGCCAGTATTAAGCCAGAGATTCTTAATGTCAGGCACGTTTGACCCGGCCATTAAGAATCTCCAATAAAGGGTTAAAAAAAGACACCACACAGAGAAAAAATACTTTAATAGAAATAAATACACAGACACATTAGAGACTCCATCTTTATTACCCCTGTCAGCCCTCCACGATCCTGCTCTTCTGTCTTCTTTCTTTCTAGTGTAGTAGTAGTGACGATTGTAGTGAGGGGCATCACTTGGGGCTGGGGAACCTCCATCCTAACTACAATGCTCACTACAATCGGGAAGCAGCGTGCAGCCTTCACTCCGTGAGTGATCACTGCTGGCTGCTAGCGGTAACGCTGACAGACGCGTTACCATAGCAACGGTGCTCCCGGAGCCGCGGTTAGCGGTGACGTCACCGCTAACTGCGTTGCTATGGCAACGGTGATCTCCGTTAATGACCGGCTGTGTCAGCCGGTCCCTAACGGAACGGGGAGTCGACCGTGTGCTAGAGCATGTCGCCGGTACACGGCGATACACATATGTGCACCGTGTACCGGAGAGATGCACTCGCAGGTCCTACATGACGTGTCATAGTCATGTGACCAGTCTGTAGCCAATGAGATAATAGCCACGTGACTGGTCACATGGCTATTTTGACGTCACGATAGGTCCTGCTTCTCTGCTGGCAGTGCAGGTCACCGGGAGGATTCAGCGATCATCGGATGGAATAGCGGCAGGAGACAGAGTGCAGAAGGGATCGCGAGGACCGGTAAGTGTTATGGCAATGTTTATTAACTGTTTGTGTACATTTATAATGCATTTTTATGTGTTTGTGATTGCCTCCCATTATAGCCTATACGTTCGAGTTCGGTTCGTCGAACGTTCGACGAACCGAACTCGAACGGGACCCCCGTTCGGCGAACCGGCCTCGAGCCGAACCGGGACCGGTTCGCTCATCTCTAGTAGATATATCATTTAGAGGTACATGTTTGTTGTTTAAACTTACGGTTTGGGTGTTCCTCCTCGTCCGGTAAAGACGGGCTGAGGTTCCACCCGAATCCTCTGGCATCACCTTCAGCGGCTAGGGTGAGACAAAACACTTCATAGTACATCACAGCTGGAGAGACTGCTTTATACATGGAGGACTGACTGGAGAGGCTGGCTGCATAATTATACATGGAGGACTATGGAGGTGTATTCTAATATATGATTGGTTATGTGGGACCCTTTAGACTCTTTGTAAAGGAGGCTTTACACGCTATGACATCGCTAATGCGAACTCGTTGGAGTCACGGGATTGGTGACACACATCCGGCCGCATTAGCTGTGCCGTTGCATGTGACACCTATGAGCGATTTGGCATCGTTGCAAAAACATGCCAAAATGCTCATCGCTGACATGAGGTTCCATTCTCAAATGTCGTAACTGCAGCAGTAACGAAGTTGTTCCTCGTTCCTCCGACAGCACACATCGTTCCGTGTGACAACGCAGGGACGAGGAACCTCTCCTTACCTGCCTCCCGGACGATAAGGAAAAAGGTGGGCGGGATGTTACGTCACGCTCATCTCCGCCCCTCCGCTTCGATTGGGCGGCGGTTCATTGACGCGGCTGTGACGTCCCTGTGACACTGAACGAAGCGCCCCCTTAGAAAGGAGTCGGTTCGCTGGTCACAGCGACGTCGCCGGGCAGATAAGTATGTGTGACATGTCTGGGCGATGCTATGCGGCACGGGCAGCGATTTGCCCGTGTCGCACAACAGATAGGGGCGGGTACCCACACTAGCGATATCGATACCGATATCGCTGCGTGTAAAGCGGCCTTAAGGCTGATAGAGAAATATAGATAGATATTATATAGATAGATATTATATAGATTGAAATATAGATAGATAGAGGTATTTCAGATAATGGTAAATCTGGGAGCTGTGGGTAAGATAGCTCTATCCTGTCAAAGTTATATTGCCTAGTTTTAACTTAAAAAATTACTGTAAGGCAAACCTGCTCCGATGACATGAAGTGAGGAGGGAGAGACTGAAGGTGGCTCCGGCTGGTGCTCCGCCTCTGCTGGTGGATCCTGCTGTGGCTCCTGGTGTGGTGTAGGCTCCAGCTGTGGCTCCAGGTCTGGTGGAGGCTCCAGCTGCGGTTCCGGGTCTGGAGGTGGGTCCTGCTGGGGCTGCGGCTCTGCATTAAATTATACATTGTAATATTTGCACGTGGGGATAACTCACAAGAAGTACTCTTGTGGTACTACTCATGTGCTGGGTGTCATGTGGGTGTAATTACTCATGTGGTACTACTCATGTTAAAGAGCCACCATATAATGGGCTAACCAATGTTAACACTAGTGCTGAGCGTACACGGACTGTTATGCTATGTGCGCACGTTGCGTACAGTCATTGCCTAAAATTCCGCAGCGATCAGAAGAGCACATGTGCGCTTTAAATCGCTGCATAAATGTCCGTGGTGAAAGCCGATTCCATGCGCTCTGCCTGCAGCTCCTCCCATAGACAGAGCAGGAGCTGCCGGCAAAGCGCAGGAAAGAAGTGACATGTCACATGTCATGTAACTGCATGTATTTACGCAACGTGCGCACATAGCCTTAACGTCCACATACGCAATGTTTATGCGCTATCCCGGACCCCATTGACTTATATGGCCACTGGATTACGGCGCAGATCGGACTCTTTTATAAATCTGTCAGTGATCCGCCAGCCCCAAGATTATTGGACATTCAAACAACTTTCGTTAACACCACTCACCAGGTTGGAGCTGGCTCTGAGAACGGATGATGGCAAGGCGGTTGCTAGACCTGTAACGCAGATCTGATAGCTTCTTCCTTATTTGTGTAGTTGAACGCTGCACCCCAAATTTTCTCAAAAGGCCCCGACTAATCCTCCTCAGCACTGCCTTCTTGTGGAGCACAGGATGGACATGGTGTTCAACACAATCATAATCTCTGCTGTCCACCATTTTAATTAGATATGTGACTTCTGCCTCTCCCCAAGCTGATGACCGACTTCTGGCTGCCATATTTCAGTAGGCCACAACAACACCATTAGACCCGCCCAACTAAAATCAGCGCCATCCAATAGAATTCTAACGTCGACGCAAAGGACTTGCGAGACGCAATTGCGATCAAGAAGCCCTAACCGGGGACGCAGCTGCGTTCGGTACGTGACCTGAAATCAGCGATTATGGCTACTTTCATGTATTTTTACCACGATATAATAATGTCTGTGTTGTCCATTCTGAATTGTCGGCCATTCTGAATTGTCATTCTCTATAGTGGCCACTGATGCGTTGTCATTCTCTGATTGGTGGCCACTGATGCGCTGTGATTGGACGACTGATGCGCTGTGATTGGATGACACTGTCGCTATATAAAAGGGAGCGAATTAGCGATTCCAAATGCATTCATCTGGATTTACCTCTGCGTTCCCATCTGAGTCGCAAGTCTGTACTTTGTGGATCTAAACCATCTACTTATTTTGCAAGGTATGTTTGCGATCTCAAATTGAGATCGTAGTTGCGTTCTTGTATTAATTATATTACTTTTTAAATATTTAATAGTATGATATATTATATATTTGTTGATATTAATTCTATGCAATCATGATTGTGTTCTGCATTGTGCTACGGCTTTTTAGGCTTGCAAGCAAATGGAGGGAGGCCTAGGTTTTGTTGATTGCCATATTCTTCCAATGCTTGGGCATTTCTAATGTGGTTTATGATTTTTCAAATATGCTTTGCCAAGGGCAACCATTGTGTAGTGCCATGCCTTTCAATGCTAGGGCTTTTCTATTGTGGTTTGTGATTTTTCAAAACTGTAACATGTATTCTTTTGGTAACACTGTTCACTTTTCTGTTTTTAGATGTCTTCTAATAGCCAAGACTTTATTAGAGACTTGATAGAGATGTATCGCTCCATGCCCTGTTTATGGAAAATAAAGTCAGCAGATTACAGTAACAGATATAAAAAAAGGGACGCCTATCTCAAACTGGTCGACCTGGTAAAGAAATATAACCCAACAGAAACCGTGGATGAGACAGTGGTTAAAAAGAAAATACAGGCCCTCCGCACTGTCTTTAAAAGAGAATTAAATAAGGTGGAGAACTCATCCAAGTCAGGTGCCGGAACTGAGGAACTATATGTTCCAAAGCTCTGGTATTTTGACTTGATGAGCTTCACTAGAGATCAAGAGCTTCCTCGTCCACTGGAATCAATGATAGCGGTGGAGGAGGAAGAAGAGGCTGAGGTCCGATCACACTCTCCTGTCCGTGATGTAAGTACCTTTTTTTTTATTACCTTTAATTACCATTTAAACTTTGTATTTTGCATACTGTTGAATGACATTTCTTATCCTGTATTAGTTCCCTCACGTGTACCCATGTGCCTGCTGGTTGAGATATCCAATTCAAAAACACAATACTGTATTTGGGTGTTGCTGTAAGTTTTAAAATTATTTTCTGGGTTTGCTTTAATATAATATTTGTCTTCTTCGTGCAGGACCACTTTCAAGCTGCGGACACACCAACAGGTGCGAATGATGCTATCACCATCACCCAACATGTTGAATCTGCCGAAGAACAACACAGTCAAGCTGTGCGACAATGCGCATCCCGTAAAAGAAAATCCACCACTTCGTCTTTCAGCTCTAATTCGGCCAAACTTATCGATTTGGCCAACACTATTTTAAATCAAGGAAAAAATAACGCCAAGTGTGGTTTTACACAATTAGCTGATGAACGACTACAGCAGCTCGACCCAATCCAAAGAAGGCATGCCGAAAGAGTAATGTTAGAGGCTCTAAATCAAGCAGCAGAGGGGAAACTGACAGACAAATCAACTGTGTTAGACCCGACTCAATTGTCATACCCTTCATGGAATGCCACTCAAGAACATATACAAAGCACACCAAGGAGGCTTCACCCACATTATCCCATGGGTCAATCGCAATCGACCCAACATTTTCCAATACCTGGTGAACGATTCTCCTTTTCGGACTCTTATTATCAAGATTTGTAGTTTTTTGTGTTTTTTTTCAAATGGTTTAATATGTTGTGTTTGTTTGCTTGTTGCCTTACTTGTTTAATTTTAATAAACATGTTTTTTGATTTAAAAATTGTTGCTGCCTTTAATGCATACAGCTAGTAGCTGCCCTAATAAGGCTGGGTAATGTGCTGGGTTGAGGTCAGGTCAGTGAAGGGGTGGGATTCTGCTAGGGGAAGATATGGGTAGATTGACTGAAAAATTGGAAAGTTATGTGTGTTGAAAAAATGAGAGGGGGTTTATTTCAGAAAGATAGGCACTAGAAATACACACACATATGGCTTGAACACTGGCAAAAAGTATAACATTTCCAATAATGTCACTCTGATATGCATCATTAGGGTACGCTCACACGAGCGTGAAAATCGGACGAGTGCAATGCGAGAAATTCTCGCATTGCACTCTGACCAATGTTAGGCAATGAGGGCGAGCTGTTGGTCAGCTTTTCTTGCATCCAGATTCTGGATGCGAGAAAAGCGGCAGCATGCTGCGATTGTCTGCGAGAGCCGTATCTCTCGCACCCATTCAAGTGAATGGATGCGAGAGATACATCGGACTGCACTCTGATGTTATCCCAGTGCAGTGCGATCTACGCACAGGCTGACAGTGGAGGAGATGGGAGGATTAACCCCTCCCTCTCCTCCGCAGCGCCTGCACTCAGCCTCACAGCTGTGACCCGATCGCAAGATCGGGTTACAGTCGCATGACACCCGGCTCACGCTCGCAGCAGAGCCTGAGCCGGGGGACATTAGCATATCGCATCCGATGCTCTCGCATCGGATGCCATACGCTCGTGTGAGTCCAGCCTTATACTAACTATAGTCAGGGCAATGGACAATGCGCATGAGTAATACCACATTAGTAGTAACAGCATACAGTGCACACATGAGACATTGCACATTGCACAGGGTGCCCGGTGGTCCACTCCGATCTGAAAGGGGGCTGGCACTTTAGGGGACGTAAGTGTACAGCCAGAGTCGTGTTTTTAACTTCGTGACACCACCCACGCCGCACCAGGACACACACACCAACTGCACATATACACACATAGCAGACACACATGGACACCCCGAGCACATACATACATAGCGCACACATAGCATAGCGGGGAGAAGGCCATATCTGGAGAATTGGTATTCGGAGTAGACAGGGTAGAAGGTGGCGAAGGCCCATCTGTGCAATAATCATGCTGGCTAATCAGCAGCTTGATATGTCACACCTGTGAGGTGGGTGGATTATCTTGACAAAGGAAAAGTGCTCACTAACATAGAGTTAAGCGGGCTTTACACGCTGCGACATCGCTAATGCGGAGTCGTTGGGGTCACGGAATTTGGGACGCACATCCGGCCGCATTAGCGATGCCGTTGCGTGTGACACCGATAAGCGATTTTGCATCGTTGCCAAAACGTGCAAAATCGCTAATCGGCGACACGGGGGTCCATTCTCAAAAATCGTTACTGCAGCAGTAACGAGGTTGTTCCTCGTTCCTGCGGCAGCACACATCGCTGCGTGTGATGCCGCAGGAACGAGGAAGCTCCCCGTACCTGCCTCCCGGCTGCTATGCGGAAGGAAGGAGGTGGGCGGGATGTTACGTCCCGCTCTTCTCCGCCCCTCTGCTGCTATTGGGCGGTGGTTCAGTGACGTTTCAGTGACGTCGCTGTGACGCTGCACGGACCGCCCCCTTAGAAAGGAGGCGGTTCGCCGGTCACAGCGACGTCGCCGGACAGGTAAGTATGTGTGACGGCTGTTGTGCGACACGGGCAGCGATTTGCCCGTGTCGCGCAACAGATGGGGGCGGGTACCCACACTAGCGATATCGGGACCGATATTGCAGTGTGTAAAGTAGCCTTTAGACAAATGTATGAGCAATATTTGAGAGAACAACACCTTTTGCATACATAGAAAAAGCCTTAAAATTTTGAGTTCAGCTCATTAAAAATGGAAGCAAAAACAGTGTTGCATTTATATTTTTGTTCAGTGTATCTATCTATGTACTGTATCTACTGT
>NW_027443795.1:0-35189 GCF_048569485.1 Anomaloglossus baeobatrachus | reverse complement strand
TTGTTGTTACCTAGCAACCATTGTGGTTGCCTAGCAACCATTGTGGTTACCTAGCAACCATTGTGGTTACCTAGCAACCATTGTTGTTACCTAGCAACCATTGTGGTTGCCTAGCAACCATTGTTGTTGCCTAGCAACCATTGTGGTTACCTAGCAACCATTGTGGTTACCTAGCAACCATTGTGTTTACCTATCAACCATTGTGGTTACCTATCAACCATTCTGGTTACCTATCAACTATTGTGGTTACCTAGCAACCATTGTGGTTACCTAGCAACCATTGTGGTTGCCTAGCAACCATTGTGGTTACCTAGCAACCATTGTGTTTACCTATCAACCATTCTGGTTACCTATCAACCATTGTGGTTACCTAGCAACCATTTTGGCTGCCTAGCAACCATTGTGGTTACCTAGCAACCATTGTGGTTGCCTAGCAACAGTTGTGGTTGCCTAGCAACTATTGTGGTTGCCTAGCAACCATTGTGGTTACCTAGCAACCATTGTGGTTGCCTAGCAACCATTGTTGTTACCTAGCAACCATTGTGGTTGCCTAGTAACCATTGTGGTTACCTAGCAACCATTGTGGTTGCCTAGCAACCATTGTTGTTACCTAACAACCATTGTGGTTGCCTAAACACCATTGTGGTTACCTAGCAACCATTGTGGTTGCCTAGCAACCATTGTGGTTACCTAGCAACCATTGTTGTTACCTAGCAACCATCGTGGTTGCCTAGCAACCATTGTGGTTGCCTAGCAACCATTGTGGTTACCTAGCAACCATTGTGGTTACCTAGCAATTATTGTGTTTACCTATCAACCATTCTGGTTACCTATCAACCATTCTGGTTACCTAGCAACTATTGTGGTTACCTAGCAACCATTGTGGTTGCCTAGCAACCATTGTGGTTACCTAGCAACCATTGTGTTTACCTATCAACCATTGTGATTACCTATCAATTATTGTGGTTACCTATCAACCATTGTGGTTACCTAGCAACCATTGTGTTTACCTATCAACCATTGTGATTACCTATCAATTATTGTAGTTACCTATCAACCATTGTGGTTACTAGGCAACCATTGTGGTTACCTAGCAACCATTGTGGTTGCCTAGCAACCATTGTTGTTACCTAGCAACAATTGTGGTTACCTAGCAACCATTGTGGTTACCTAGCAACCATTGTGGTTGCCTAGCAACCATTGTTGTTACCTAGCAACCATTGTGGTTGCCTAGCAACCATTGTGGTTACCTAGCAACCATTGTGGTTGCCTAGCAACAGTTGTGGTTGCCTAGCAACTATTGTGGTTGCCTAGCAACCATTGTGGTTACCTAGCAACCATTGTGGTTGCCTAGCAACCATTGTTGTTACCTAGCAACCATTGTGGTTGCCTAGCAACCATTGTTGTTACCTAGCAACCATTGTGGTTGCCTAGCAACCATTGTGGTTACCTAGCAACCATTGTGGTTGCCTAGCAACCATTGTGGTTACCTAGCAACCATTGTGGTTGCCTAGCAACCATTGTTGTTGCCTAGCAACCATTGTAGTTGCCTAGCAACCATTGTGGTTACCTAGCAACCATTGTGGTTACCTAGCAACCATTGTGTTTACATATCAACCATTGTGGTTACCTATCAACCATTCTGGTTACCTATCAACTATTGTGGTTACCTAGCAACCATTGTGGTTGCCTAGCAACCATTGTGGTTACCTAGCAACCATTGTGGTTACCTAGCAACCATTGTGTTTACCTATCAACCATTGTGATTACCTATCAATTATTGTGGTTACCTATCAACCATTGTGGTTACCTAGCAACCACTGTGGTTGCCTAGCAACCATTGTTGTTACCTAGCAACCATTGTGGTTGCCTAGCAACCGTTGTTGTTACCTAGCAACCATTGTGGTAGCAACCATTGTTGTTACCTAGCAACCATTGTGGTTGCCTAGCAACCATTGTGGTTACCTAGCAACCATTGTGGTTGCCTAGCAACCATTGTTGTTACCTAGCAACCATTGTGGTTGCTTAGCAACCATTGTGGTTGCCTAGCAACCATTGTGGTTACCTAGCAACCATTGTGGTTGCATAGCAACCATTGTTGTTACCTAGCAACCATTGTGGTTGCCTAGCAACCATTGTGGTTACCTAGCAACCATTGTGTTTACCTATCAACCATTGTGGTTACCTATCAACCATTCTGGTTACCTAGCAACCATTGTGGTTACCTAGCAACCATTGTGTTTACCTATCAACCATTGTGATTACCTATCAATTATTGTGGTTACCTATCAACCATTGTGGTTACCTAGCAACCATTGTGTTTACCTATCAACCATTGTGATTACCTATCAATTATTGTAGTTACCTATCAACCATTGTGGTTACCTGGCAACCATTGTGGTTACCTAGCAACCATTGTGGTTGCCTAGCAACCATTGTTGTTACCTAGCAACCATTGTGGTTACCTAGCAACCATTGTGGTTGCCTAGCAACCATTGTTGTTACCTAGCAACCATTGTGGTTGCCTAGCAACCATTGTGGTTACCTAGCAACCATTGTGGTTGCCTAGCAACAGTTGTGGTTGCCTAGCAACTATTGTGGTTGCCTAGCAACCATTGTGGTTACCTAGCAACCATTGTGGTTGCCTAGCAACCATTGTTGTTACCTAGCAACCATTGTGGTTGCCTAGTAACCATTGTGGTTACCTAGCAACCATTGTGGTTGCCTAGCAACCATTGTTGTTACCTAACAACCATTGTGGTTGCCTAAACACCATTGTGGTTACCTAGCAACCATTGTGGTTGCCTAGCAACCATTGTGGTTACCTAGCAACCATTGTTGTTACCTAGCAACCATCGTGGTTGCCTAGCAACCATTGTGGTTGCCTAGCAACCATTGTGGTTACCTAGCAACCATTGTGGTTACCTAGCAATTATTGTGTTTACCTATCAACCATTCTGGTTACCTATCAACCATTCTGGTTACCTAGCAACTATTGTGGTTACCTAGCAACCATTGTGGTTGCCTAGCAACCATTGTGGTTACCTAGCAACCATTGTGTTTACCTATCAACCATTGTGATTACCTATCAATTATTGTGGTTACCTATCAACCATTGTGGTTACCTAGCAACCATTGTGGTTGCCTAGCAACCATTGTTGTTACCTAGCAACCATTGTGGTTGCCTAGCAACCATTGTGGTTGCCTAGCAACCATTGTGGTAGCAACCATTGTGGTAGCAACCATTGTTGTTACCTAGCAACCATTGTGGTTGCCTAGCAACCATTGTAATTACCTAGCAACCATTGTGGTTGCCTCGCAACCATTGTTGTTACCTAGCAACCATTGTGGTTGCCTAGCAACCATTGTGGTTACCTAGCAACCATTGTGGTTGCATAGCAACCATTGTTGTTACCTAGCAACCATTGTGGTTACCAAGCAACCATTGTGTTTACCTATCAACCATTGTGGTTACCTATCAACCAGTCTGGTTACCTAGCAACCATTGTGGTTACCTAGCAACCATTGTGTTTACCTATCAACCATTGTGATTACCTATCAATTATTGTGGTTACCTATCAACCATTGTGGTTACCTAGCAACCATTGTGGTTGCCTAGCAACCATTGTTGTTACCTAGCAACCATTGTGGTTGCCTAGCAACCGTTGTTGTTACCTAGCAACCATTGTGGTAGCAACCATTGTTGTTACCTAGCAACCATTGTGGTTGCCTAGCAACCATTGTGGTTACCTAGCAACCATTGTGGTTGCCTAGCAACCATTGTGGTTGCATAGCAACCATTGTGGTTGCCTAGCAACCATTGTGTTTACCTATCAACCATTGTGGTTACCTATCAACCATCTGGTTACCTAGCAACCCTTATGGTTACCTAGCAACCATTGTGTTTACCTATCAACCATTGTGATTACCTATCAATTATTGTGGTTACCTATCAACCATTGTGGTTACCTAGCAACCATTGTGGTTGCCTAGCAACCATTGTTGTTACCTAGCAACCATTGTGGTTGCCTTGCAACCATTGTGGTTGCCTAGCAACCGTTGTTGTTACCTAGCAACCATTGTGGTAGCAACCATTGTTGTTACCTAGCAACCATTGTGGTTGCCTAGCAACCATTGTGGTTACCAAGCAACCATTGTGGTTGCCTAGCAACCATTGTTGTTACCTAGCAACCATTGTGGTTGCCTAGCAACCATTGTGGTTACCTAGCAACCATTGTGGTTTCCTTTCAACCATTGTGGTTACCTATCAACCATTGTGGTTACCTAGCAACCATTGTGGTTGCCTAGCAACCATTGTTGTTACCTAGCAACCATTGTGGTTGCCTAGCAACCATTGTGGTTATCTAGCAACCATTGTGGTTACCTAGCAACCATTGTGTTTACCTATCAACCATTGTGATTACCTATCAATTATTGTGGTTACCTATCAACCATTGTTGTTACCTAGCAACCATTGTGGTTACCTAGCAACCATTGTGGTTGCCTAGCAACCATTGTTGTTACCTAGCAACCATTGTGGTAGCAACCATTGTTGTTACCTAGCAACCATTGTGGTTGCCTAGCAACCATTGTGGTTACCTAGCAACCATTGTGGTTGCCTCGCAACCATTGTTGTTACCTAGAAACCATTGTGGTTGCCTAGCAACCATTGTGGTTGCCTAGCAACCATTGTGGTTACCTAGCAACCATTGTGGTTGCATAGCAACCATTGTTGTTACCTAGCAACCATTGTGGTTACCTAGCAACCATTGTGCTTACCTATCAACCAGTCTGGTTACCTAGCAACCATTGTGGTTACCTAGCAACCATTGTGTTTACCTATCAACCATTGTGATTACCTATCAATTATTGTGGTTACCTATCAACCATTGTGGTTACCTAGCAACCATTGTGGTTGCCTAGCAACCATTGTTGTTACCTAGCAACCATTGTGGTTGCCTAGCAACCGTTGTTGTTACCTAGCAACCATTGTGGTAGCAACCATTGTTGTTACCTAGCAACCATTGTGGTTGCCTAGCAACCATTGTGGTTACCTAGCAACCATTGTGGTTACCTAGCAACCATTGTGGTTGCCTAACAACCATTGTGGGTACCTAGCAACCATTGTGGTTGCCTAGCAACCATTGTTGTTACCTAGCAACCATTGTGGTTACCTAGCAACCATTGTGGTTACCTAGCAACCATTGTGTTTACCTATCAACCATTCTGGTTACCTATCAACTATTGTGGTTACCTAGCAACCATTGTGGTTACCTTTCAACCATTGTGGTTACCTATCAACCATTGTGGTTACCGATCAACCATTGTGGTTACCGATCAACCATTGTGGTTACCTATCAACCATTGTGGTTACCTAGCAACCATTGTGGTTTCCTAGCAACCATTGTGGTTACCTTTCAACCATTGTGGTTACCTATCAACCATTGTGGTTGCCTAGCAACCATTGTGGTTACCTAGCAACCATTTTAGTTACCTAGCAACCATTGTGGTTGCCTAGCAACCATTGTGGTTACCTAGCAACCATTGTGGTTTCCTTTCAACCATTGTGGTTACCTATCAACCATTGTGGTTACCTAGCAACCATTGTGGTTACCTAGCAACTATTGTGGTTGCCTAGCAACCATTGTTGTTACCTAGCAACCATTGTGGTTACCTAGCAACCATTGTGGTTAGCTAGCAACCATTGTGGTTACCTAGCAACCATTGTGGTTGCCTAGCAACCATTGTGGTTACCTAGCAACCATTGTGGTTGCCTAGCAACCATTGTGGTTACCTAGCAACCATTGTGGTTGCCTAGCAACCATTGTTGTTACCTAGCAACCATTGTGGTTACCTAGCAACCATTGTGGTTACCTAGCAACCATTGTGGTTGCCTAGCAACCATTGTTGTTACCTAGCAACCATTGTAGTTACCTAGCAACCATTGTGGTTGCCTAGCAACCATTCTGGTTACCTATCAACTATTGTGGTTACCTAGCAACCATTGTGGTTACCTAGCAACCATTGTTGTTGCCTAGCAACCATTGTGGTTGCCTTGCAACCATTGTCGTTACCTAGCAACCATTGTGTTTACCTATCAACCATAGTGGTTACCTATCAACCATTCTGGTTACCTATCAACTATTGTGGTAACCTAGCAACCATTGTGGTTACCTAGCAACCATTGTGGTTGCCTAGCAACCATTGTGGTTACCTAGCAACCATTGTGGTTACCTAGCAACCATTGTGTTTACCTATCAACCCTTGTGATTACCTATCAATTATTGTGGTTACCTATCAACCATTGTGGTTACCTAGCAACCATTGTGGTTGCCTAGCAACCATTGTTGTTACCTAGCAATCATTGTGGTTGCCTAGCAACCATTGTTGTTGCCTAGCAACCATTGTTGTTACCTAGCAACCATTGTGGTAGCAACCATTGTTGTTACCTAGCAACCATTGTGGTTGCCTAGCAACCATTGTGGTTACCTAGCAACCATTGTGGTTGCCTAGCAACTATTGTTGTTACCTAGCAACCATTGTGGTTGCCTAGCAACCATTGTGGTTGCCTAGCAACCATTGTGGGTACCTAGCAACCGTTGTGGTTGCATAGCAACCGTTGTTGTTACCTAGCAACCATTGTGGTTGCCTAGCAACCATTGTGGTTACCTAGCAACCATTGTGTTTACCTATCAACCATTGTGGTTACCTATCAACCAGTCTGGTTACCTAGCAACCATTGTGGTTACCTAGCAACCATTGTGTTTACCTATCAACCATTGTAATTACCTATCAATTATTGTGGTTACCTATCAACCATTGTGGTTACCTAGCAACCATTGTGTTTACCTATCAACCATTGTTATTACCTATCAATTATTGTAGTTACCTATCAACCATTGTGGTTACCTGGCAACCATTGTGGTTACCTAGCAACCATTGAGGTTGCCTAGCAACCATTGTTGTTACCTAGCAACCATTGTGGTTGCCTAGCAACCATTATTGTTACCTAGCAACCATTTTGGTTGCCTAGCAACCATTGTGGTTACCTAGCAACCATTGTGGTTGCCTAGCAACCATTGTTGTTACCTAGCAACCATTGTGGTTGCCTAGCAACCATTGTGGTTACCTAGCAACCATTGTGGTTACCTAGCAACCATTGTTGTTACCTAGCAACCATTGTGGTTGCCTAGCAACCATTGTTGTTGCCTAGCAACCATTGTGGTTACCTAGCAACCATTGTGGTTACCTAGCAACCATTGTGTTTACCTATCAACCATTGTGGTTACCTATCAACCATTCTGGTTACCTATCAACTATTGTGGTTACCTAGCAACCATTGTGGTTACCTAGCAACCATTGTGGTTGCCTAGCAACCATTGTGGTTACCTAGCAACCATTGTGTTTACCTATCAACCATTCTGGTTACCTATCAACCATTGTGGTTACCTAGCAACCATTTTGGCTGCCTAGCAACCATTGTGGTTACCTAGCAACCATTGTGGTTGCCTAGCAACCATTGTTGTTACCTAGCAACCATTGTGGTTGCCTAGCAACCATTGTGGTTGCCTAGCAACCATTGTTACCTAGCAACCATTGTGGTTGCCTAGCAACCATTGTGGTTGCCTAGCAACCATTGTGGTTACCTAGCAACCATTGTGGTTACCTAGCAACCATTGTGAATACCTAGCAACCATTGTGTTTACCTATCAACCATTGTGATTACCTATCAATTATTGTGGTTACCTATCAACCATTGTGGTTACCTAGCAACCATTGTGGTTACCTAGCAACCATTGTTGTTACCTAGCAACCATTGTGGTTGCCTAGCAACCATTGTGGTTACCTAGCAACCATTGTGGTTGCCTAGCAACCATTGTGGTTACCTAGCAACCATTGTGGTTACCTAGCAACCATTGTGGTTGCCTAGCAACCATTGTTGTTACCTAGCAACCATTGTGGTTGCCTAGCAACCATTGTGGTTACCTAGCAACCATTGTGGTTACCTAGCAACCATTGTGGTTGCCTAGCAACCATTGTGGTTACCTATCAACCACTGTGGTTACCTAGCAACCATTGTGGTTGCCTAGCAACCATTGTGGTTACCTTGCAACCATTGTGGTTACCTTTCAACCATTGTGGTTTATCAACCATTGTGGTTACCTAGCAACCATTGTGGTTACCTAGCAACCATTGTGGTTACCTAGCAACCATTGTGGTCACCTAGCAACCATTGTGGTTACCTAGCAACCATTGTAGTTACCTAGCAACCATTGTGGCTGCCTAGCAACCATTGTGGTTACCTAGCAACCCTTGTAGTTACCTAGCAACCATTGTGGTTGCTTAGCAACCATTGTGGTTACCTAGCAACCATTGCGGTTTCCTTTCAACCATTGTGATTACCTATCAACCATTGTGGTTACCTAGCAACCATTGTGGTTACCTAGCAACCATTGTTGTTACCTAGCAACCATTGTGGTTGCCTAGCAACCATTGTGGTTATCTAGCAACCATTGTGGTTACCTAGCAACCATTGTAGTTACCTATCAACCGGTCTGGTTACCTATCAACCATTGTGGTTACCTAGCAACCATTGTGGTTACCTAGCAACCATTGTGGTTACCTAGCAACCATTGTGGTTGCCTAGCAACCATTGTTGTTACCTAGCAACCATTGTGGTTGCCTTGCAACCATTGTGGTTACCTAGCAACCATTGTGGTTGCCTAGCAACCATTGTTGTTACCTAGCAACCATTGTAGTTACCTATCAACCGTTCTGGTTACCTATCAACCATTGTGGTTACCTAGCAACCATTGTGGTTACCTAGCAACCATTGTGGTTGCCTAGCAACCATTGTGGTTACCTAGCAACCATTGTGGTTGCCTAGCAACCATTGTGGTTACCTAGCAACCATTGTGGTTTCCTTTCAACCATTGTGGTTACCTAGCAACCATTGAGGTTACCTAGCAACCATTGTGTTTACCTATCAACCATTGTGTTTACCTATCAACCATTGTGATTACCTATCAATTATTGTGGTTACCTATCAATCATTCTGGTTACCTATCAACTATTGTGGTTACCTAGCAACCATTGTGGTTACCTTTCAACCATTGTGGTTACCTATCAACCATTGTGGTTACCTAGCAACCATTGTGGTTACCTAGCAACCATTGTGGTTGCCTAGCAACCATTGTGGTTGCCTAGCAACCATTGTGGTTACCTATCAACTATTGTGGTTACCTAGCAACCATTGTGTTTACCTATCAACCATTGTGATTACCTATCAATTATTGTGGTTTCCTGTCAACCATTCTGTTTACCTATCAACCTTTGTGGTTACCTGGCAACCATTGTGGTTACCTAGCAACCATTGTGGTTACCTAGCAACCATTGTGATTACCTATCAATTATAGTGGTTACCTATCAACCATTGTTGTTACCTGGCAACCATTGTGATTACCTATCAATTATTGTGGTTACCTATCAACCATTGTGGTTACCTAGCAACCATTGTGGTTACCTATCAACTATTGTGGTTGCCTAGCAACCATTGTGGTTACCTAGCAACTATTGTGGTTACCTAGCAACCATTGTGGTTGCCTAGCAACCATTGTGGGTACCTAGCAACCATTGTTGTTACCTAGCAACCATTGTGGTTGCGTAGCAACCATTGTTGTTACCTAGCAACCATTGTAGTTACCTAGCAACCATTGTGGTTACCTAGCAACCATTGTCTTTACCTATCAACCATTGTGATTACCTATTATTGTGGTTACCTATCAACCATTCTGGTTACCTATCAACTATTGTGGTTACCTAGCAACCATTGTGGTTACCTTTCAACCATTGTGGTTACCTATCAACCATTGTGGTTACCGATCAACCATTGTGGTTACCTATCAACCATTGTGGTTACCTAGCAACCATTGTGGTTTCCTATCAACCATTGTGGTTACCTTTCAACCATTGTGGTTACCTATCAACCATTGTGGTTGCCTAGCAACCATTGTGGTTACCTAGCAACCATTTTACTTACCTAGCAACCATTGTGGTTGCCTAGCAACCATTGTGGTTACCTAGCAACCATTGTGGTTTTCTTTCAACCATTGTGGTTACCTATCAACCATTGTGGTTACCTAGCAACCATTGTGGTTACCTAGCAACTATTGTGGTTGCCTAGCAACCATTGTTGTTACCTAGCAACCATTATGGTTACCTAGCAACCATTGTGGTTCGCTAGCAACCATTGTGGTTACCTAGCAACCATTGTGGTTGCCTAGCAACCATTGTGGTTACCTAGCAACCATTGTGGTTGCCTAGCAACCATTGTGGTTACCTAGCAACCATTGTGGTTGCCTAGCAACCATTGTTGTTACCTAGCAACCATTGTGGTTGCCTAGCAACCATTGTGGTTACCTAGCAACCATTGTGGTTGCCTAGCAACCATTGTTGTTACCTAGAAACCATTGTTGTTACCTAGCAACCATTGTGGTTGCCTAGCAACCATTCTGGTTACCTATCAACTATTGTGGTTACCTAGCAACCATTGTGGTTACCTAGCAACCATTGTTGTTGCCTAGCAACCATTGTGGTTGCCTAGCAACCATTGTGGTTACCTAGCAACCATTGTGTTTACCTATCAACCATAGTGGTTACCTATCAACCATTCTGGTTACCTATCAACTATTGTGGTTACCTAGCAACCATTGTGGTTGCCTAGCAACCATTGTGGTAACCTAGCAACCATTGTGGTTGCCTAGCAACCATTGTTGTTGCCTAGCAACCATTCTGGTTACCTATCAACTATTGTGGTTACCTAGCAACCATTGTGGTTACCTAGCAACCATTGTTGTTGCCTAGCAACCATTGTGGTTGCCTAGCAACCATTGTGGTTGCCTAGCAACCATTGTGGTTACCTAGCAACCATTGTGTTTACCTATCAACCATAGTGGTTACCTATCAACCATTCTGGTTACCTATCAACTATTGTGGTTACCTAGCAACCATTGTGGTTACCTAGCAACCATTGTGGTTGCCTAGCAACCATTGTGGTTACCTAGCAACCATTGTGTTTACCTATCAACCATTGTGATTACCTATCAATTATTGTGGTTACCTATCAACCATTGTGGTTACCTAGCAACCATTTTGGTTGCCTAGCAACCATTGTTCTTACCTAGCAACCATTGTGGTTGCCTAGCAACCATTGTTGTTACCTAGCAACCATTGTGGTAGCAACCATTGTTGTTACCTAGCAACCATTGTGGTTGCCTAGCAACCATTGTGGTTACCTAGCAACCATTGTGGTTGCCTAGCAACTATTGTTGTTACCTAGCAACCATTGTGGTTGCCTAGCAACCATTGTGGTTACCTAGCAACCGTTGTGGTTGCATAGCAACCATTGTTGTTACCTAGCAACCATTGTGGTTGCCTAGCAACCATTGTGGTTACCTAGCAACCATTGTGTTTACCTATCAACCATTGTGGTTACCTATCAACCAGTCTGGTTACCTAGCAACCATTGTGGTTACCTAGCAACCATTGTGTTTACCTATCAACCATTGTAATTACCTATCAATTATTGTGGTTACCTTTCAACCATTGTGGTTGCCTAGCAACCATTGTTATTACCTAGCAACCATTGTGTTTACCTATCAACCATTGTGTTTAACTATCAACCATTGTAGTTACCTAGCAACCATTGTGGTTACCTATCAAGCATTGTGGTTACCTAGCAACCATTGTGGTTACCTAGCAACCATTGTGTTTACATGGCAACCATTGTGGTTACCTATCAACCAATGTGGTTAACTAGCAATCATTGTGGTTACCTATTAACATTATGGTTACCTAGCAACAATTCTGGTTACCTAGCAACCATTGGGGTTACCTAGCAACCATTGTGGTTACCTAGCAACCATTGTGGTTACCTAGAAACCATTGTGTTTACCTATTAACCATTGTGGTTACCTATCAACCATTGTGGTTACCTATCAACCATTGTGGTTACCCAGCAACCATTGTGGTTACCTATCAACCATTGTGTTTAACTATCAACCATTGTAGTTACCTAGCAACCATTGTGGTTACCTATCAAGCATTGTGTTTACCTATCAACCATTGTGGTTACCTATCAACCATTGTGTTTACCTAGCAACCATTGTGTCTACCTATCAACTATTGTGGTTACCTATCAACAGTTGTGTTTACCTAGCAACCATTGTGGTTACCTATCAACCATTGTGTTTACCCATCAACCATTGTGGTTACCTAGCAACCATTGTGGTTACCTATCAACCATTGTGGTTACCTAGCAACCATTGTGGTTACCGATCAACCATTGTGGTTACCTAGCAACCATTGTGGTTACCTAGCAACCATTGTGTTTACCTATCAACCATTGTGATTACCTATCAATTATTGTGGTTACCTATCAACCATTGTGGTTACATAGCAACCATTGTGGTTACCTATTAACCATTGTGGTTACCTAGTAACCATTGTGGTTACCTTTCAACCATTGTGATTACCTAGCAACCATTGTGGTTACATATCAACCATTGTGGTTACCTGTCAACCATTGTGGTTACCTAGCAACCATTGTGGTTACCTAGCAACCATTGTGGTTACCTATCTTCCATTGTGTTGAACTATCAACCATTGTGGTTACCTAGCAACCGTTGTGGTTACCTATCAACCATTGTGGTTACCTAGCAACCATTGTGGTTACCTATCAACCATTGTGGTTACCTAGCAACCAATGTGGTTACCTAGCAACCATTGTGTTTACCTTTCTACCATTGTGTTTACCTATCAAACATTGTGGTTACCTAGCAACCATTGTGGTTACCTAGAAACCATTGTGGTTAACTATCAACCATTGTGTTTACCTAGCAACAATTGTGGTTACCTAGCAACCATTGTGTTTACCTAGCAAGCATTTTGGTTACCTATCAACCATTGTGGTTACCTAGCAACCATTGTGGTTATCTATCAACCATTGTGGTTACCTAGCAACCATTGTGGTTACCTATCAACCATTGTGTTTACCTATCAATTATTGTGGTTACCTAGCAACCATTGTGGTTACCTAGCAACTATTGTGTTTACCTATCAACCATTGTGTTGAACTATCAACCATTGTGGTTACCTAGCAACCGTTGTGGTTACCTATCAACCATTGTGGTTACCTAGCAACCATTGTGGTTACCTATCAACCATTGTGGTTACCTAGCAACCAATGTGGTTACCTAGCAACCATTGTGTTTACCTTTCAACCATTGTATTTACCTAGCAACCATTGTGGTTACCTAGCAACCATTATGTTAACCTATCAACCATTGTGGTTACCTATCAACCATTGTGGTTACCCAGCAACCATTGTGGTTACCTATCAACCATTGTGGTTACCTAGAAACCATTGTGGTTACCTATCAACCATTGTGTTTACCTAGCAACAATTGTGGTTACCTAACAACCATTGTGTTTACCTAGCAAGCATTGTGGTTACCTATCAACCATTGTGGTTACCTAGCAACCATTGTAGGTATCTATCAACCATTGTGGTTACCTAGCAACCATTGTGGTTACCTAGCAACCATTGTGGTTACCTATCAACCATTGTGTTTACCTATCAACCATTGTGTTTACCTATCAACCATTGTGTTTACCTAGCAACCATTGTGGTTACCTATCAACCATTGTGTTTACCTATCAACCATTGTGGTTACCTAGCAACCATTGTGGTTACATAGCAACCATTGTGATGACCTATCAACCATTATGTTTAACTATCAACCATTGTGGTTACCTAGCAACCATTGTGGTTACCTATCAACCATTGTGTTTACCTAGCAACCATTGTGGTTACCTATCAACCATTGTGTTTACCTAACAACCATTGTGGCTACCTATCAACCATTGTTTTTACCTAGCAACCATTATGGTTACCTAGCAACCATTGTGTTTACCTTTAAACCATTGTGTTTACCTAGCAACCATTGTGGTTACTTAGCAACCATTGTGTTTACCTATCAACCATTGTGGTTACCTAACATTCATTGTGGTTACCCAGCAACCATTGTGGTTACCTTTCAACCATTGTGGTTACCTAACATTCATTGTGGTTACCCAGCAACCATTGTGGTTACCTATCAACCATTGTGGTTACCTAGAAACCATTTTGGTTACCTATCAACCATTGTGGTTACCTAGCAACAATTGTGGTTACCTAGCAACCATTGTGTTTACCTAGCAACCATTGTGGTTACCTGTCAACCATTGTGGTTACCTAGCAACCATTGTGGTTACCTAGCAACCATTGTGTTTACCTATCAACTATTGTGTTTAACTATCAACAATTGTGGTTACCTAGCAACCATTGTGGTTACTTAGCAACCATTGTGTTTACATGGCAACCATTGTGGTTACCTATCAACCATTGTGGTTACCTAGCAACCATTGTGGTTACCTATTAACATTGTGGTTACCTAGCAACAATTGTGGTTACCTAGCAACCATTGTGGTTACCTAGCAACCATTGTGGTTACCTAGAAACGATTGTGGTTACCTAGCAACCATTGTGTTTACCTATTAACCATTGTGGTTACCTATCAACCATTGTGGTTACCTATCAACCATTGTGGTTACCCAGCAACCATTCTAGTTACCTAGCAACCATTGTGGTTACCAATCAAGCATTGTGTTTACCTATCAACCATTGTGGTTACCTATCAACCATTTTGTTTACCTAGCAACCATTTTGTCTACCTATCAACTATTGTGGTTACCTATCAACAGTTGTGTTTACCTAGCAACCATTGTGGTTACCTATCAACCATTGTGTTTTCCCATCAACCATTGTGGTTACCTAGCAACCATTGTGGTTACCTATCAACCATTGTGGTTACCTAGCAACCATTGTGGTTACCTAGCAACCATTGTGGTTACCGATCAACCATTGTGGTTACCTAGCAACCATTGTGGTTACCTAGCAACCATTGTGTTTACCTATCAACCATTGTGATTACCTATTAATTATTGTGGTTACCTATCAACCATTGTGGTTACATAGCAACCATTGTGGTTACCTAGCAACCATTGTGGTTATCTATCAACCATTGTGGTTACCTAGCAACCATTGTGGTTACCTATCAACCATTGTGGTTACCTATCATCCATTGTGTTTACCTCTCAACCATTGTGTTTACCTAGCAACCATTGTGGTTACCTATCAACCATTGTGTTTACCTATTAACCATTGTGGTTACCTAGCATCCATTGTGGTTACATAGCAACCATTGTGTTTACCTATCAACCATTGTGTTTACCTAGCAACCATTGTGGTTAGCTATCAACCATTGTGGTTACCTAGCAACCATTGTGGTTACCTAGCAACCATTGTGTTTATCTATCAACTATTGTGTTTAACTATCAACCATTGTGGTTACATAGCAACCATTGTGGTTACCTAGCAACCATTGTGGTTACCTATCAACCATTGTGGTTACCTATCATCCATTGTGTTTACCTCTCAACCATTGTGTTTACCTAGCAACCATTGTGGTTACCTATCAACCTTTGTGTTTACCTATTAACCATTGTGGTTACTTAGCATCCATTGTGGTTACATAGCAACCATTGTGTTTACCTATCAACCATTGTGTTTACCTAGCAACCATTGTGGTTACCTAGCAACCATTGTGTTTACCTAGCAACCATTGTGGTTACCTAGCAACCATTTTCGTTGCCTAGCAACCATTGTAGTTACCTAGCAACCATTGTAATTACTTATCAACCATTGTGGTTACCTATTAACAATTGTGGTTACCTAGCAACCATTGTGGTTACCTTTCAACCATTGTGGTTACCTAGCAACCATTGTGGTTACCTATCAACCATTGTGGTTACCTATCAACCAATGTGGTTACCTAGCAACCATTGTGTTTACCTTTCAACCATTGTGTTTATCTAGCAACCATTGTGGTTACTTAGCAACCATTGTGTTTACCTATCAACCATTGTGGTTACCTAACATTCATTGTGGTTACCCAGCAACCATTGAGGTTACCTATCAACCATTGTGTTTACCTAGCAACAATTGTGGTTACCTAGCAACCATTGTGTTTACCTAGCAACCATTGGGGTTACCTGTCAACCATTGTGGTTACCTAGCAACCATTGTGGTTATCTATCAACCATTGTGGTTACCTAGCAACCATTGTGGTTACCTAGCAAACATTGTGGTTACCTATCAACCATTGTGGTTACCTATCAACCATTGTGGTTACCTAGCAACCATTGTGGTTACCTAGCAACCATTGTGGTTACCTGTCAACATTGTCGTTACCTATCAACCATTGTGGTTACCTAGCAACCATTGTGGTTACCTAGCAAGCATTGTGTTTACCTATCAACCATTGTGGTTACCTATCAACCATTGTGGTTACCTAGCAACCATTGTGGTTACCTAGCAACCATTGTGTTTATCTATCAACTATTGTGTTTAACTATCAACAATTGTGGTTACCTAGCAACCATTGTGGTTACCTAGCAACCATTGTGTTTACATGGCAACCATTGTGGTTACCTATTAACCAATGTGGTTACCTAGCAACCATTGTGGTTACCTATTAACATTATGGTTACCTAGCAACAATTGTGGTTACCTAGCAACCATTGGGATTACCTAGCAACCATTGTGGTTACCTAGCAACCATTGTGGTTACCTAGAAACCATTGTGGTTACCTAGCAACCATTGTGTTTACCTATTAACCATTGTGGTTACCTATCAACCATTGTGGTTACCTATCAACCATTGTGGTTACCCAGCAACCATTGTGGTTACCTAGCAACCATTGTGTTTACCTATCAACCATTGTGTTTAACTATCAACCATTGTAGTTACCTAGCAACCATTGTGGTTACCTATCAAGCATTGTGTTTACCTATCAACCATTGTGGTTACCTATCAACCATTGTGTTTACCTAGCAACCATTGTGTCTACCTATCAACTATTGTGGTTACCTATCAACAGTTGTGTTTACCAAGCAACCATTGTGGTTACCTATCAACCATTGTGTTTACCCATCAACCATTGTGGTTACCTAGCAACCATTGTGGTTACCTATCAACCATTGTGGTTACCTAGCAACCATTGTGGTTACCGATCAACCATTGTGGTTACTTAGCAACCATTGTGGTTACCTAGCAACCATTGTGTTTACCTATCAACCATTGTGATTACCTATCAATTATTGTGGTTACCTATCATCCATTGTGTTTACCTCTCAACCATTGTGTTTACCTAGCAACCATTGTGGTTACCTATCAACCATTGTGTTTACCTATTAACCATTGTGGTTACCTAGCATCCATTGTGGTTACATAGCAACCATTGTGTTTACCTATCAACCATCGTGTTTACCTAGCAACCATTGTGGTTACCTATCAACCATTGTGGTTACCTAGCAACCATTGTGGTTACCTAGCAACCATTGTGTTTATCTATCAACTATTGTGTTTAACTATCAACCATTGTGGTTACATAGCAACCATTGTGGTTACCTAGCAACCATTGTGGTTATCTATCAACCATTGTGGTTACCTAGCAACCATTGTGGTTACCTATCAACCATTGTGGTTACCTATCATCCATTGTGTTTACCTCTCAACCATTGTGTTTACCTAGCAACCATTGTGGTTACCTATCAACCATTGTGTTTACCTATTAACCATTGTGGTTACCTAGCATCCATTGTGGTTACATAGCAACCATTGTGTTTACCTATCAACCATTGTGTTTACCTAGCAACCATTGTGGTTACCTAGCAACCGTTGTGGTTACCTATCAACCATTGTGGTTACCTAGCAACCATTGTGGTTACCTATCAACCATTGTGGTTACCTAGCAACCAATGTGGTTACCTAGCAACCATTGTGTTTACCTTTCTACCATTGTGTTTACCTATCAAACATTGTGGTTACCTAGCAACCATTGTGGTTACCTAGAAACCATTGTGGTTAACTATCAACCATTGTGTTTACCTAGCAACAATTGTGGTTACCTAGCAACCATTGTGTTTACCTAGCAAGCATTTTGGTTACCTATCAACCATTGTGGTTACCTAGCAACCATTGTGGTTATCTATCAACCATTGTGGTTACCTAGCAACCATTGTGGTTACCTATCAACCATTGTGTTTACCTATCAATTATTGTGGTTACCTAGCAACCATTGTGGTTACCTAGCAACTATTGTGTTTACCTATCAACCATTGTGTTGAACTATCAACCATTGTGGTTACCTAGCAACCGTTGTGGTTACCTATCAACCATTGTGGTTACCTAGCAACCATTGTGGTTACCTATCAACCATTGTGGTTACCTAGCAACCAATGTGGTTACCTAGCAACCATTGTGTTTACCTTTCAACCATTGTATTTACCTAGCAACCATTGTGGTTACCTAGCAACCATTATGTTAACCTATCAACCATTGTGGTTACCTATCAACCATTGTGGTTACCCAGCAACCATTGTGGTTACCTATCAACCATTGTGGTTACCTAGAAACCATTGTGGTTACCTATCAACCATTGTGTTTACCTAGCAACAATTGTGGTTACCTAACAACCATTGTGTTTACCTAGCAAGCATTGTGGTTACCTATCAACCATTGTGGTTACCTAGCAACCATTGTAGGTATCTATCAACCATTGTGGTTACCTAGCAACCATTGTGGTTACCTAGCAACCATTGTGGTTACCTATCAACCATTGTGTTTACCTATCAACCATTGTGTTTACCTATCAACCATTGTGTTTACCTAGCAACCATTGTGGTTACCTATCAACCATTGTGTTTACCTATCAACCATTGTGGTTACCTAGCAACCATTGTGGTTACATAGCAACCATTGTGATGACCTATCAACCATTATGTTTAACTATCAACCATTGTGGTTACCTAGCAACCATTGTGGTTACCTATCAACCATTGTGTTTACCTAGCAACCATTGTGGTTACCTATCAACCATTGTGTTTACCTAACAACCATTGTGGCTACCTATCAACCATTGTTTTTACCTAGCAACCATTATGGTTACCTAGCAACCATTGTGTTTACCTTTAAACCATTGTGTTTACCTAGCAACCATTGTGGTTACTTAGCAACCATTGTGTTTACCTATCAACCATTGTGGTTACCTAACATTCATTGTGGTTACCCAGCAACCATTGTGGTTACCTTTCAACCATTGTGGTTACCTAACATTCATTGTGGTTACCCAGCAACCATTGTGGTTACCTATCAACCATTGTGGTTACCTAGAAACCATTTTGGTTACCTATCAACCATTGTGGTTACCTAGCAACAATTGTGGTTACCTAGCAACCATTGTGTTTACCTAGCAACCATTGTGGTTACCTGTCAACCATTGTGGTTACCTAGCAACCATTGTGGTTACCTAGCAACCATTGTGTTTACCTATCAACTATTGTGTTTAACTATCAACAATTGTGGTTACCTAGCAACCATTGTGGTTACTTAGCAACCATTGTGTTTACATGGCAACCATTGTGGTTACCTATCAACCATTGTGGTTACCTAGCAACCATTGTGGTTACCTATTAACATTGTGGTTACCTAGCAACAATTGTGGTTACCTAGCAACCATTGTGGTTACCTAGCAACCATTGTGGTTACCTAGAAACGATTGTGGTTACCTAGCAACCATTGTGTTTACCTATTAACCATTGTGGTTACCTATCAACCATTGTGGTTACCTATCAACCATTGTGGTTACCCAGCAACCATTCTAGTTACCTAGCAACCATTGTGGTTACCAATCAAGCATTGTGTTTACCTATCAACCATTGTGGTTACCTATCAACCATTTTGTTTACCTAGCAACCATTTTGTCTACCTATCAACTATTGTGGTTACCTATCAACAGTTGTGTTTACCTAGCAACCATTGTGGTTACCTATCAACCATTGTGTTTTCCCATCAACCATTGTGGTTACCTAGCAACCATTGTGGTTACCTATCAACCATTGTGGTTACCTAGCAACCATTGTGGTTACCTAGCAACCATTGTGGTTACCGATCAACCATTGTGGTTACCTAGCAACCATTGTGGTTACCTAGCAACCATTGTGTTTACCTATCAACCATTGTGATTACCTATTAATTATTGTGGTTACCTATCAACCATTGTGGTTACATAGCAACCATTGTGGTTACCTAGCAACCATTGTGGTTATCTATCAACCATTGTGGTTACCTAGCAACCATTGTGGTTACCTATCAACCATTGTGGTTACCTATCATCCATTGTGTTTACCTCTCAACCATTGTGTTTACCTAGCAACCATTGTGGTTACCTATCAACCATTGTGTTTACCTATTAACCATTGTGGTTACCTAGCATCCATTGTGGTTACATAGCAACCATTGTGTTTACCTATCAACCATTGTGTTTACCTAGCAACCATTGTGGTTAGCTATCAACCATTGTGGTTACCTAGCAACCATTGTGGTTACCTAGCAACCATTGTGTTTATCTATCAACTATTGTGTTTAACTATCAACCATTGTGGTTACATAGCAACCATTGTGGTTACCTAGCAACCATTGTGGTTACCTATCAACCATTGTGGTTACCTATCATCCATTGTGTTTACCTCTCAACCATTGTGTTTACCTAGCAACCATTGTGGTTACCTATCAACCATTGTGTTTACCTATTAACCATTGTGGTTACTTAGCATCCATTGTGGTTACATAGCAACCATTGTGTTTACCTATCAACCATTGTGTTTACCTAGCAACCATTGTGGTTACCTAGCAACCATTGTGTTTACCTAGCAACCATTGTGGTTACCTAGCAACCATTTTCGTTGCCTAGCAACCATTGTAGTTACCTAGCAACCATTGTAATTACTTATCAACCATTGTGGTTACCTATTAACCATTGTGGTTACCTAGCAACCATTGTGGTTACCTTTCAACCATTGTGGTTACCTAGCAACCATTGTGGTTACCTATCAACCATTGTGGTTACCTATCAACCAATGTGGTTACCTAGCAACCATTGTGTTTACCTTTCAACCATTGTGTTTATCTAGCAACCATTGTGGTTACTTAGCAACCATTGTGTTTACCTATCAACCATTGTGGTTACCTAACATTCATTGTGGTTACCCAGCAACCATTGAGGTTACCTATCAACCATTGTGTTTACCTAGCAACAATTGTGGTTACCTAGCAACCATTGTGTTTACCTAGCAACCATTGTGGTTACCTGTCAACCATTGTGGTTACCTAGCAACCATTGTGGTTATCTATCAACCATTGTGGTTACCTAGCAACCATTGTGGTTACCTAGCAAACATTGTGGTTACCTATCAACCATTGTGGTTACCTATCAACCATTGTGGTTACCTAGCAACCATTGTGGTTACCTAGCAACCATTGTGGTTACCTGTCAACATTGTCGTTACCTATCAACCATTGTGGTTACCTAGCAACCATTGTGGTTACCTAGCAAGCATTGTGTTTACCTATCAACCATTGTGGTTACCTATCAACCATTGTGGTTACCTAGCAACCATTGTGGTTACCTAGCAACCATTGTGTTTATCTATCAACTATTGTGTTTAACTATCAACAATTGTGGTTACCTAGCAACCATTGTGGTTACCTAGCAACCATTGTGTTTACATGGCAACCATTGTGGTTACCTATTAACCAATGTGGTTACCTAGCAACCATTGTGGTTACCTATTAACATTATGGTTACCTAGCAACAATTGTGGTTACCTAGCAACCATTGGGATTACCTAGCAACCATTGTGGTTACCTAGCAACCATTGTGGTTACCTAGAAACCATTGTGGTTACCTAGCAACCATTGTGTTTACCTATTAACCATTGTGGTTACCTATCAACCATTGTGGTTACCTATCAACCATTGTGGTTACCCAGCAACCATTGTGGTTACCTAGCAACCATTGTGTTTACCTATCAACCATTGTGTTTAACTATCAACCATTGTAGTTACCTAGCAACCATTGTGGTTACCTATCAAGCATTGTGTTTACCTATCAACCATTGTGGTTACCTATCAACCATTGTGTTTACCTAGCAACCATTGTGTCTACCTATCAACTATTGTGGTTACCTATCAACAGTTGTGTTTACCAAGCAACCATTGTGGTTACCTATCAACCATTGTGTTTACCCATCAACCATTGTGGTTACCTAGCAACCATTGTGGTTACCTATCAACCATTGTGGTTACCTAGCAACCATTGTGGTTACCGATCAACCATTGTGGTTACTTAGCAACCATTGTGGTTACCTAGCAACCATTGTGTTTACCTATCAACCATTGTGATTACCTATCAATTATTGTGGTTACCTATCATCCATTGTGTTTACCTCTCAACCATTGTGTTTACCTAGCAACCATTGTGGTTACCTATCAACCATTGTGTTTACCTATTAACCATTGTGGTTACCTAGCATCCATTGTGGTTACATAGCAACCATTGTGTTTACCTATCAACCATCGTGTTTACCTAGCAACCATTGTGGTTACCTATCAACCATTGTGGTTACCTAGCAACCATTGTGGTTACCTAGCAACCATTGTGTTTATCTATCAACTATTGTGTTTAACTATCAACCATTGTGGTTACATAGCAACCATTGTGGTTACCTAGCAACCATTGTGGTTATCTATCAACCATTGTGGTTACCTAGCAACCATTGTGGTTACCTATCAACCATTGTGGTTACCTATCATCCATTGTGTTTACCTCTCAACCATTGTGTTTACCTAGCAACCATTGTGGTTACCTATCAACCATTGTGTTTACCTATTAACCATTGTGGTTACCTAGCATCCATTGTGGTTACATAGCAACCATTGTGTTTACCTATCAACCATTGTGTTTACCTAGCAACCATTGTGGTTACCTAGCAACCATTGTGTTTACCTAGCAACCATTGTGGTTACCTAGCAACCATTTTCGTTGCCTAGCAACCATTGTAGTTACCTAGCAACCATTGTAATTACTTATCAACCATTGTGGTTACCTATTAACCATTGTGGTTACCTAGCAACCATTGTGGTTACCTTTCAACCATTGTGGTTACCTAGCAACCATTGTGGTTACCTATCAACCATTGTGGTTACCTAGCAACCATTGTGGTTACCTATACACCATTGTGGTTACCTATCAACCAATGTGGTTACCTAGCAACCATTGTGTTTACCTTTCAACCATTGTGTTTACCTAGCAACCATTGTGGTTACTTAGCAACCATTGTGTTTACCTATCAACCATTGTGGTTACCTAACATTCATTGTGGTTACCCAGCAACCATTGTGGTTACCTATCAACCATTGTGGTTACCTAGAAACCATTGTGGTTACCTATCAACCATTGTGTTTACCTAGCAACAATTGTGGTTACCTAGCAACCATTGTGTTTACCTAGCAACCATTTTGGTTACCTGTCCACCATTGTGGTTACCTAGCAACCATTGTGGTTATCTATCAACCATTGTGGTTACCTAGCAATCATTGTGGTTACCTAGCAAACATTGTGGTTACCTATCAACCATTGTGGTTACCTATCAACCATTGTGGTTACCTAGAAACCATTGTGGTTACCTAGCAACCATTGTGTTTACCTATTAACCATTAAGGTTACCTATCAACCATTGTGGTTACCTATCAACCATTGTGGTTACCCAGCAACCATTGTGGTTACCTAGCAACCATTGTGTTTACCTATCAACCATTGTGTTTAACTATCAACCATTGTAGTTACCTAGCAACCATTGTGGTTACATATCAAGCATTGTGTTTACCTATCAACCATTGTGGTTACCTATCAACCATTGTGTTTACCTAGCAACCATTGTGTCTACCTATCAACTATTGTGGTTACCTATCAACAGTTGTGTTTACCAAGCAACCATTGTGGTTACCTATCAACCATTGTGTTTACCCATCAACCATTGTGGTTACCTAGCAACCATTGTGGTTACCTATCAACCATTGTGGTTACCTAGCAACCATTGTGGTTACCGATCAACCATTGTGGTTACTTAGCAACCATTGTGGTTACCTAGCAACCATTGTGTTTACCTATCAACCATTGTGATTACCTATCAATTATTGTGGTTACCTATCAACCATTGTGGTTACATAGCAACCATTGTGGTTACCTATTAACCATTGTGGTTACCTAGTAACCATTGTGGTTACCTTTCAACCATTGTGGTTACCTAGCAACCATTGTGGTTACATATCAACCATTGTGGTTACCTGTCAACCATTGTGGTTACCTAGCAACCATTGTGGTTACCTATCAACCATTGTGGTTACCTAGCAACCATTGTGGTTATCTATCAACCATTGTGGTTACCTAGCAACCATTGTGGTTAACTATCAACCATTGTGTTTACCTATCAATTATTGTGGTTACCTAGCAACCATTGTGGTTACCTAACAACTATTGTGTTTACCTATCAACCATTGTGTTGAACTATCAACCATTGTGGTTACCTAGCAACCGTTGTGGTTACCTATTAACCATTGTGGTTACCTAGCAACCATTGTGGTTACCTATCAACCATTGTGGTTACCTAGCAACCAATGTGGTTACCTAGCAACCATTGTGTTTACCTTTCAACCATTGTGTTTACCTAGCAACCATTGTGGTTACCTAGCAACCATTGTGTTAACCTATCAACTATTGTGGTTACCTATCAACCATTGTGGTTACCCAGCAACCATTGTGGTTACCTATCAACCATTGTGGTTACCTAGAAACCATTGTGGTTACCTATTAACCATTGTGTTTACCTAGCAACAATTGTGGTTACCTAACAACCATTGTGTTTACCTAGCAAGCATTGTGGTTACCTATCAACCATTGTGGTTACCTAGCAACCATTGTAGTTATCTATCAACCATTGCGGTTACCTAGCAACCATTGTGGTTACCTAGCAACCATTGTGGTTACCTATCAACCATTGTGGTTACCTATCAACCATTGTGTTTACCTATCAACCATTGTGTTTACCTAGCAACCATTGTGGTTACCTATCAACCATTGTGTTTACCTATCAACCATTGTGGTTACCTAGCAACCATTGTGGTTACATAGCAACCATTGTGATGACCTATCAACCATTATGTTTAACTATCAACCATTGTGGTTACGTAGCAAACATTGTGGTTACCTATCAACCATTGTGTTTACCTAGCAACCATTGTGGTTACCTATCAACCATTGTGTTTACCTAACAACCATTGTGGTTACCTATCAACCATTGTTTTTACCTAGCAACCATTGTGGTTACCTAGCAACCATTGTGTTTACCTTTCAACCATTGTGTTTACCTAGCAACCATTGTGGTTACTTAGCAACCATTGTGTTTACCTATCAACCATTGTGGTTACCTAACATTCATTGTGGTTACCCAGCAACCATAGTGGTTACCTATCAACCATTGTGGTTACCTAGAAACCATTGTGGTTACCTATCAACCATTGTGTTTACCTAGCAACAATTGTGGTTACCTAGCAACCATTGTGTTTACCTAGCAACCATTGTGGTTACCTGTCAACCATTGTGGTTACCTAGCAACCATTGTGGTTACCTAGCAACCATTGTGTTTACCTATCAACTATTGTGTTTAACTGTCAACAATTGTGGTTACCTAGCAACCATTGTGGTTACTTAGCAACCATTGTGTTTGCATGGCAACCATTGTGGTTACCTATCAACCATTGTGGTTACCTAGCAACCATTGTGGTTACCTATTAACATTGTGGTTACCTAGCAACAATTGTGGTTACCTAGCAACCATTGGGGTTACCTAGCAACCATTGTGGTTACCTAGCAACCATTGTGGTTACCTAGAAACCATTGTGGTTACCCAGCAACCATTGTGTTTACCTATTAACCATTGTGGTTACCTATCAACCATTGTGGTTACCTATCAACCATTGTGGTTACCCAGCAACCATTGTAGTTACCTAGCAACCATTGTGGTTACCTATCAAGCATTGTTTTTACCTATCAACAATTGTGGTTACCTATCAACCATTTTGTTTACCTAGCAACCATTTTGTCTACCTATCAACTATTGTGGTTACCTATCAACAGTTGTGTTTACCTAGCAACCATTGTGGTTACCTATCAACCATTGTGTTAACCAATCAACCATTGTGGTTACCCAGCAACCATTGTGGTTATCTATCAACCATTGTGGTTACCTAGCAACCATTGTGGTTACCTAGCAACCATTGTGGTTACCGATCAACCATTGTGGTTACCTAGCAACCATTGTGGTTACCTATCAACCAATGTGGTTACCTAGCAACCATTGTGTTTACCTTTCAACCATTGTGTTTATCTAGCAACCATTGTGGTTACTTAGCAACCATTGTGTTTACCTATCAACCATTGTGGTTACCTAACATTCATTGTGGTTACCCAGCAACCATTGTGGTTACCTATCAACCATTGTGTTTACCTAGCAACAATTGTGGTTACCTAGCAACCATTGTGTTTACCTAGCAACCATTGTGGTTACCTGTCAACCATTGTGGTTACCTAGCAACCATTGTGGTTATCTATCAACCATTGTGGTTACCTAGCAACCATTGTGGTTACCTAGCAAACATTGTGGTTACCTATCAACCATTGTGGTTACCTATCAACCATTGTGGTTACCTAGCAACCATTGTGGTTACCTAGCAACCATTGTGGTTACCTATTAACATTATGGTTACCTAGCAACAATTGTGGTTACCTAGCAACCATTGGGGTTACCTAGCAACCATTGTGGTTACCTAGCAACCATTGTGGTTACCTAGAAACCATTGTGGTTACCTAGCAACCATTGTGTTTACCTATTATCCATTGTGGTTACCTATCAACCATTGTGGTTACCTATCAACCATTGTGGTTACCCAGCAACCATTGTGGTTACCTAGCAACCATTGTGTTTACCTATCAACCATTGTGTTTAACTATCAACCATTGTAGTTACCTAGCAACCATTGTGGTTACCTATCAAGCATTGTGTTTACCTATCAACCATTGTGGTTACCTATCAACCATTGTGTTTACCTAGCAACCATTGTGTCTACCTATCAACTATTGTGGTTACCTATCAACAGTTGTGTTTACCAAGCAACCATTGTGGTTACCTATCAACCATTGTGTTTACCCATCAACCATTGTGGTTACCTAGCAACCATTGTGGTTACCTATCAACCATTGTGGTTACCTAGCAACCATTGTGGTTACCGATCAACCATTGTGGTTACTTAGCAACCATTGTGGTTACCTAGCAACCATTGTGTTTACCTATCAACCATTGTGATTACCTATCAATTATTGTGGTTACCTATCATCCATTGTGTTTACCTCTCAACCATTGTGTTTACCTAGCAACCATTGTGGTTACCTATCAACCATTGTGTTTACCTATTAACCATTGTGGTTACCTAGCATCCATTGTGGTTACATAGCAACCATTGTGTTTACCTATCAACCATCGTGTTTACCTAGCAACCATTGTGGTTACCTATCAACCATTGTGGTTACCTAGCAACCATTGTGGTTACCTAGCAACCATTGTGTTTATCTATCAACTATTGTGTTTAACTATCAACCATTGTGGTTACATAGCAACCATTGTGGTTACCTAGCAACCATTGTGGTTATCTATCAACCATTGTGGTTACCTAGCAACCATTGTGGTTACCTATCAACCATTGTGGTTACCTATCATCCATTGTGTTTACCTCTCAACCATTGTGTTTACCTAGCAACCATTGTGGTTACCTATCAACCATTGTGTTTACCTATTAACCATTGTGGTTACCTAGCATCCATTGTGGTTACATAGCAACCATTGTGTTTACCTATCAACCATTGTGTTTACCTAGCAACCATTGTGGTTACCTAGCAACCATTGTGTTTACCTAGCAACCATTGTGGTTACCTAGCAACCATTTTCGTTGCCTAGCAACCATTGTAGTTACCTAGCAACCATTGTAATTACTTATCAACCATTGTGGTTACCTATTAACCATTGTGGTTACCTAGCAACCATTGTGGTTACCTTTCAACCATTGTGGTTACCTAGCAACCATTGTGGTTACCTATCAACCATTGTGGTTACCTAGCAACCATTGTGGTTACCTATACACCATTGTGGTTACCTATCAACCAATGTGGTTACCTAGCAACCATTGTGTTTACCTTTCAACCATTGTGTTTACCTAGCAACCATTGTGGTTACTTAGCAACCATTGTGTTTACCTATCAACCATTGTGGTTACCTAACATTCATTGTGGTTACCCAGCAACCATTGTGGTTACCTATCAACCATTGTGGTTACCTAGAAACCATTGTGGTTACCTATCAACCATTGTGTTTACCTAGCAACAATTGTGGTTACCTAGCAACCATTGTGTTTACCTAGCAACTATTGTGGTTACCTGTCCACCATTGTGGTTACCTAGCAACCATTGTGGTTATCTATCAACCATTGTGGTTACCTCGCAACCATTGTGGTTACCTAGCAAACATTGTGGTTACCTATCAACCATTGTGGTTACCTATCAACCATTGTGGTTACCTAGAAACCATTGTGGTTACCTAGCAACCATTGTGTTTACCTATTAACCATTAAGGTTACCTATCAACCATTGTGGTTACCTATCAACCATTGTGGTTACCCAGCAACCATTGTGGTTACCTAGCAACCATTGTGTTTACCTATCAACCATTGTGTTTAACTATCAACCATTGTAGTTACCTAGCAACCATTGTGGTTACCTATCAAGCATTGTGTTTACCTATCAACCATTGTGGTTACCTATCAACCATTGTGTTTACCTAGCAACCATTGTGTCTACCTATCAACTATTGTGGTTACCTATCAACAGTTGTGTTTACCAAGCAACCATTGTGGTTACCTATCAACCATTGTGTTTACCCATCAACCATTGTGGTTACCTAGCAACCATTGTGGTTACCTATCAACCATTGTGGTTACCTAGCAACCATTGTGGTTACCGATCAACCATTGTGGTTACTTAGCAACCATTGTGGTTACCTAGCAACCATTGTGTTTACCTATCAACCATTGTGATTACCTATCAATTATTGTGGTTACCTATCAACCATTGTGGTTACATAGCAACCATTGTGGTTACCTATTAACCATTGTGGTTACCTAGTAACCATTGTGGTTACCTTTCAACCATTTTGGTTACCTAGCAACCATTGTGGTTACATATCAACCATTGTGGTTACCTGTCAACCATTGTGGTTACCTAGCAACCATTGTGGTTACCTATCAACCATTGTGGTTACCTAGCAACCATTGTGGTTATCTATCAACCATTGTGGTTACCTAGCAACCATTGTGGTTAACTATCAACCATTGTGTTTACCTATCAATTATTGTGGTTACCTAGCAACCATTGTGGTTACCTAACAACTATTGTGTTTACCTATCAACCATTGTGTTGAACTATCAACCATTGTGGTTACCTAGCAACCGTTGTGGTTACCTATTAACCATTGTGGTTACCTAGCAACCATTGTGGTTACCTATCAACCATTGTGGTTACCTAGCAACCAATGTGGTTACCTAGCAACCATTGTGTTTACCTTTCAACCATTGTGTTTACCTAGCAACCATTGTGGTTACCTAGCAACCATTGTGTTAACCTATCAACTATTGTGGTTACCTATCAACCATTGTGGTTACCCAGCAACCATTGTGGTTACCTATCAACCATTGTGGTTACCTAGAAACCATTGTGGTTACCTATTAACCATTGTGTTTACCTAGCAACAATTGTGGTTACCTAACAACCATTGTGTTTACCTAGCAAGCATTGTGGTTACCTATCAACCATTGTGGTTACCTAGCAACCATTGTAGTTATCTATCAACCATTGCGGTTACCTAGCAACCATTGTGGTTACCTAGCAACCATTGTGGTTACCTATCAACCATTGTGGTTACCTATCAACCATTGTGTTTACCTATCAACCATTGTGTTTACCTAGCAACCATTGTGGTTACCTATCAACCATTGTGTTTACCTATCAACCATTGTGGTTACCTAGCAACCATTGTGGTTACATAGTAACCATTGTGATGACCTATCAACCATTATGTTTAACTATCAACCATTGTGGTTACGTAGCAAACATTGTGGTTACCTATCAACCATTGTGTTTACCTAGCAACCATTGTGGTTACCTATCAACCATTGTGTTTACCTAACAACCATTGTGGTTACCTATCAACCATTGTTTTTACCTAGCAACCATTGTGGTTACCTAGCAACCATTGTGTTTACCTTTCAACCATTGTGTTTACCTAGCAACCATTGTGGTTACTTAGCAACCATTGTGTTTACCTATCAACCATTGTGGTTACCTAACATTCATTGTGGTTACCCAGCAACCATAGTGGTTACCTATCAACCATTGTGGTTACCTAGAAACCATTGTGGTTACCTATCAACCATTGTGTTTACCTAGCAACAATTGTGGTTACCTAGCAACCATTGTGTTTACCTAGCAACCATTGTGGTTACCTGTCAACCATTGTGGTTACCTAGCAACCATTGTGGTTACCTAGCAACCATTGTGTTTACCTATCAACTATTGTGTTTATTTGTCAACAATTGTGGTTACCTAGCAACCATTGTGGTTACTTAGCAACCATTGTGTTTGCATGGCAACCATTGTGGTTACCTATCAACCATTGTGGTTACCTAGCAACCATTGTGGTTACCTATTAACATTGTGGTTACATAGCAACAATTGTGGTTACCTAGCAACCATTGGGGTTACCTAGCAACCATTGTGGTTACCTAGCAACCATTGTGGTTACCTAGAAACCATTGTGGTTACCCAGCAACCATTGTGTTTACCTATTAACCATTGTGGTTACCTATCAACCATTGTGGTTACCTATCAACCATTGTGGTTACCCAGCAACCATTGTAGTTACCTAGCAACCATTGTGGTTACCTATCAAGCATTGTTTTTACCTATCAACAATTGTGGTTACCTATCAACCATTTTGTTTACCTAGCAACCATTTTGTCTACCTATCAACTATTGTGGTTACCTATCAACAGTTGTGTTTACCTAGCAACCATTGTGGTTACCTATCAACCATTGTGTTAACCAATCAACCATTGTGGTTACCCAGCAACCATTGTGGTTATCTATCAACCATTGTGGTTACCTAGCAACCATTGTGGTTACCTAGCAACCATTGTGGTTACCGATCAACCATTGTGGTTACCTAGCAACCATTGTGGTTACCTATCAACCAATGTGGTTACCTAGCAACCATTGTGTTTACCTTTCAACCATTGTGTTTATCTAGCAACCATTGTGGTTACTTAGCAACCATTGTGTTTACCTATCAACCATTGTGGTTACCTAACATTCATTGTGGTTACCCAGCAACCATTGTGGTTACCTATCAACCATTGTGTTTACCTAGCAACAATTGTGGTTACCTAGCAACCATTGTGTTTACCTAGCAACCATTGTGGTTACCTGTCAACCATTGTGGTTACCTAGCAACCATTGTGGTTATCTATCAACCATTGTGGTTACCTAGCAACCATTGTGGTTACCTAGCAAACATTGTGGTTACCTATCAACCATTGTGGTTACCTATCAACCATTGTGGTTACCTAGCAACCATTGTGGTTACCTAGCAACCATTGTGGTTACCTGTCAACATTGTGGTTACCTATCAACCATTGTGGTTACCTAGCAACCATTGTGGTTACCTAGCAAGCATTGTGTTTACCTATCAACCATTGTGGTTACCTATCAACCATTGTGGTTACCTAGCAACCATTGTGGTTACCTAGCAACCATTGTGTTTATCTATCAACTATTGTGTTTAACTATCAACAATTGTGGTTACCTAGCAACCATTGTAGTTACCTAGCAACCATTGTGTTTACATGGCAACCATTGTGGTTACCTATCAACCAATGTGGTTACCTAGCAACCATTGTGGTTACCTATTAACATTATGGTTACCTAGCAACAATTGTGGTTACCTAGCAACCATTGGGGTTACCTAGCAACCATTGTGGTTACCTAGCAACCATTGTGGTTACCTAGAAACCATTGTGGTTACCTAGCAACCATTGTGTTTACCTATTAACCATTGTGGTTACCTATCAACCATTGTGGTTACCTATCAACCATTGTGGTTACCCAGCAACCATTGTGGTTACCTAGCAACCATTGTGTTTACCTATCAACCATTGTGTTTAACTATCAACCATTGTAGTTACCTAGCAACCATTGTGGTTACCTATCAAGCATTGTGTTTACCTATCAACCATTGTGGTTACCTATCAACCATTGTGTTTACCTAGCAACCATTGTGTCTACCTATCAACTATTGTGGTTACCTATCAACAGTTGTGTTTACCAAGCAACCATTGTGGTTACCTATCAACCATTGTGTTTACCCATCAACCATTGTGGTTACCTAGCAACCATTGTGGTTACCTATCAACCATTGTGGTTACCTAGCAACCATTGTGGTTACCGATCAACCATTGTGGTTACTTAGCAACCATTGTGGTTACCTAGCAACCATTGTGTTTACCTATCAACCATTGTGATTACCTATCAATTATTGTGGTTACCTATCATCCATTGTGTTTACCTCTCAACCATTGTGTTTACCTAGCAACCATTGTGGTTACCTATCAACCATTGTGTTTACCTATTAACCATTGTGGTTACCTAGCATCCATTGTGGTTACATAGCAACCATTGTGTTTACCTATCAACCATCGTGTTTACCTAGCAACCATTGTGGTTACCTATCAACCATTGTGGTTACCTAGCAACCATTGTGGTTACCTAGCAACCATTGTGTTTATCTATCAACTATTGTGTTTAACTATCAACCATTGTGGTTACATAGCAACCATTGTGGTTACCTAGCAACCATTGTGGTTATCTATCAACCATTGTGGTTACCTAGCAACCATTGTGGTTACCTATCAACCATTGTGGTTACCTATCATCCATTGTGTTTACCTCTCAACCATTGTGTTTACCTAGCAACCATTGTGGTTACCTATCAACCATTGTGTTTACCTATTAACCATTGTGGTTACCTAGCATCCATTGTGGTTACATAGCAACCATTGTGTTTACCTATCAACCATTGTGTTTACCTAGCAACCATTGTGGTTACCTAGCAACCATTGTGTTTACCTAGCAACCATTGTGGTTACCTAGCAACCATTTTCGTTGCCTAGCAACCATTGTAGTTACCTAGCAACCATTGTAATTACTTATCAACCATTGTGGTTACCTATTAACCATTGTGGTTACCTAGCAACCATTGTGGTTACCTTTCAACCATTGTGGTTACCTAGCAACCATTGTGGTTACCTATCAACCATTGTGGTTACCTAGCAACCATTGTGGTTACCTATACACCATTGTGGTTACCTATCAACCAATGTGGTTACCTAGCAACCATTGTGTTTACCTTTCAACCATTGTGTTTACCTAGCAACCATTGTGGTTACTTAGCAACCATTGTGTTTACCTATCAACCATTGTGGTTACCTAACATTCATTGTGGTTACCCAGCAACCATTGTGGTTACCTATCAACCATTGTGGTTACCTAGAAACCATTGTGGTTACCTATCAACCATTGTGTTTACCTAGCAACAATTGTGGTTACCTAGCAACCATTGTGTTTACCTAGCAACCATTGTGGTTACCTGTCCACCATTGTGGTTACCTAGCAACCATTGTGGTTATCTATCAACCATTGTGGTTACCTCGCAACCATTGTGGTTACCTAGCAAACATTGTGGTTACCTATCAACCATTGTGGTTACCTATCAACCATTGTGGTTACCTAGAAACCATTGTGGTTACCTAGCAACCATTGTGTTTACCTATTAACCATTAAGGTTACCTATCAACCATTGTGGTTACCTATCAACCATTGTGGTTACCCAGCAACCATTGTGGTTACCTAGAAACCATTGTGTTTACCTATCAACCATTGTGTTTAACTATCAACCATTGTAGTTACCTAGCAACCATTGTGGTTACCTATCAAGCATTGTGTTTACCTATCAACCATTGTGGTTACCTATCAACCATTGTGTTTACCTAGCAACCATTGTGTCTACCTATCAACTATTGTGGTTACCTATCAACAGTTGTGTTTACCAAGCAACCATTGTGGTTACCTATCAACCATTGTGTTTACCCATCAACCATTGTGGTTACCTAGCAACCATTGTGGTTACCTATCAACCATTGTGGTTACCTAGCAACCATTGTGGTTACCGATCAACCATTGTGGTTACTTAGCAACCATTGTGGTTACCTAGCAACCATTGTGTTTACCTATCAACCATTGTGATTACCTATCAATTATTGTGGTTACCTATCAACCATTGTGGTTACATAGCAACCATTGTGGTTACCTATTAACCATTGTGGTTACCTAGTAACCATTGTGGTTACCTTTCAACCATTGTGGTTACCTAGCAACCATTGTGGTTACATATCAACCATTGTGGTTACCTGTCAACCATTGTGGTTACCTAGCAACCATTGTGGTTACCTATCAACCATTGTGGTTACCTAGCAACCATTGTGGTTATCTATCAACCATTGTGGTTACCTAGCAACCATTGTGGTTAACTATCAACCATTGTGTTTACCTATCAATTATTGTGGTTACCTAGCAACCATTGTGGTTACCTAACAACTATTGTGTTTACCTATCAACCATTGTGTTGAACTATCAACCATTGTGGTTACCTAGCAACCGTTATGGTTACCTATTAACCATTGTGGTTACCTAGCAACCATTGTGGTTACCTATCAACCATTGTGGTTACCTAGCAACCAATGTGGTTACCTAGCAACCATTGTGTTTACCTTTCAACCATTGTGTTTACCTAGCAACCATTGTGGTTACCTAGCAACCATTGTGTTAACCTATCAACTATTGTGGTTACCTATCAACCATTGTGGTTACCCAGCAACCATTGTGGTTACCTATCAACCATTGTGGTTACCTAGAAA
>NW_027443794.1:0-35193 GCF_048569485.1 Anomaloglossus baeobatrachus | reverse complement strand
TTTGTTTGGTTATCTTGCAATCCCGAGATAATCGTCTCCATGCTCCAAATCCATTTTAAAGCCATTTTTAAGGCATTTCGCGCATACATGAAATGAACACATTTTTCTCCAAAACTATAACAGATGCAAGCTTGTCCTGTTTGGTGGAGATGATATTTAATAAAATAAGTAGAAATCCACTAAAAGTTTTGTTTGGTTATCTTGCAATCCCGAGATAATCGTCTCCATGCTCCAAATCCATTTTAAAGCCATTTTTAAGGCATTTCGCGCATACATGAAATGAACACATTTTTCTCCAAAACTATAACAGATGCAAGCTTGTCCTGTTTGGTGGAGATGATATTTAATAAAATAAGTAGAAATCCACTAAAAGTTTTGTTTGGTTATCTTGCAATCCCGAGATAATCGTCTCCATGCTCCAAATCCATTTTAAAGCCATTTTTAAGGCATTTCGCGCATACATGAAATGAACACATTTTTCTCCAAAACTATAACAGATGCAAGCTTGTCCTGTTTGGTGGAGATGATATTTAATAAAATAAGTAGAAATCCACTAAAAGTTTTGTTTGGTTATCTTGCAATCCCGAGATAATCGTCTCCATGCTCCAAATCCATTTTAAAGCCATTTTTAAGGCATTTCGCGCATACATGAAATGAACACATTTTTCTCCAAAACTATAACAGATGCAAGCTTGTCCTGTTTGGTGGAGATGATATTTAATAAAATAAGTAGAAATCCACTAAAAGTTTTGTTTGGTTATCTTGCAATCCCGAGATAATCGTCTCCATGCTCCAAATCCATTTTAAAGCCATTTTTAAGGCATTTCGCGCATACATGAAATGAACACATTTTTCTCCAAAACTATAACAGATGCAAGCTTGTCCTGTTTGGTGGAGATGATATTTAATAAAATAAGTAGAAATCCACTAAAAGTTTTGTTTGGTTATCTTGCAATCCCGAGATAATCGTCTCCATGCTCCAAATCCATTTTAAAGCCATTTTTAAGGCATTTCGCGCATACATGAAATGAACACATTTTTCTCCAAAACTATAACAGATGCAAGCTTGTCCTGTTTGGTGGAGATGATATTTAATAAAATAAGTAGAAATCCACTAAAAGTTTTGTTTGGTTATCTTGCAATCCCGAGATAATCGTCTCCATGCTCCAAATCCATTTTAAAGCCATTTTTAAGGCATTTCGCGCATACATGAAATGAACACATTTTTCTCCAAAACTATAACAGATGCAAGCTTGTCCTGTTTGGTGGAGATGATATTTAATAAAATAAGTAGAAATCCACTAAAAGTTTTGTTTGGTTATCTTGCAATCCCGAGATAATCGTCTCCATGCTCCAAATCCATTTTAAAGCCATTTTTAAGGCATTTCGCGCATACATGAAATGAACACATTTTTCTCCAAAACTATAACAGATGCAAGCTTGTCCTGTTTGGTGGAGATGATATTTAATAAAATAAGTAGAAATCCACTAAAAGTTTTGTTTGGTTATCTTGCAATCCCGAGATAATCGTCTCCATGCTCCAAATCCATTTTAAAGCCATTTTTAAGGCATTTCGCGCATACATGAAATGAACACATTTTTCTCCAAAACTATAACAGATGCAAGCTTGTCCTGTTTGGTGGAGATGATATTTAATAAAATAAGTAGAAATCCACTAAAAGTTTTGTTTGGTTATCTTGCAATCCCGAGATAATCGTCTCCATGCTCCAAATCCATTTTAAAGCCATTTTTAAGGCATTTCGCGCATACATGAAATGAACACATTTTTCTCCAAAACTATAACAGATGCAAGCTTGTCCTGTTTGGTGGAGATGATATTTAATAAAATAAGTAGAAATCCACTAAAAGTTTTGTTTGGTTATCTTGCAATCCCGAGATAATCGTCTCCATGCTCCAAATCCATTTTAAAGCCATTTTTAAGGCATTTCGCGCATACATGAAATGAACACATTTTTCTCCAAAACTATAACAGATGCAAGCTTGTCCTGTTTGGTGGAGATGATATTTAATAAAATAAGTAGAAATCCACTAAAAGTTTTGTTTGGTTATCTTGCAATCCCGAGATAATCGTCTCCATGCTCCAAATCCATTTTAAAGCCATTTTTAAGGCATTTCGCGCATACATGAAATGAACACATTTTTCTCCAAAACTATAACAGATGCAAGCTTGTCCTGTTTGGTGGAGATGATATTTAATAAAATAAGTAGAAATCCACTAAAAGTTTTGTTTGGTTATCTTGCAATCCCGAGATAATCGTCTCCATGCTCCAAATCCATTTTAAAGCCATTTTTAAGGCATTTCGCGCATACATGAAATGAACACATTTTTCTCCAAAACTATAACAGATGCAAGCTTGTCCTGTTTGGTGGAGATGATATTTAATAAAATAAGTAGAAATCCACTAAAAGTTTTGTTTGGTTATCTTGCAATCCCGAGATAATCGTCTCCATGCTCCAAATCCATTTTAAAGCCATTTTTAAGGCATTTCGCGCATACATGAAATGAACACATTTTTCTCCAAAACTATAACAGATGCAAGCTTGTCCTGTTTGGTGGAGATGATATTTAATAAAATAAGTAGAAATCCACTAAAAGTTTTGTTTGGTTATCTTGCAATCCCGAGATAATCGTCTCCATGCTCCAAATCCATTTTAAAGCCATTTTTAAGGCATTTCGCGCATACATGAAATGAACACATTTTTCTCCAAAACTATAACAGATGCAAGCTTGTCCTGTTTGGTGGAGATGATATTTAATAAAATAAGTAGAAATCCACTAAAAGTTTTGTTTGGTTATCTTGCAATCCCGAGATAATCGTCTCCATGCTCCAAATCCATTTTAAAGCCATTTTTAAGGCATTTCGCGCATACATGAAATGAACACATTTTTCTCCAAAACTATAACAGATGCAAGCTTGTCCTGTTTGGTGGAGATGATATTTAATAAAATAAGTAGAAATCCACTAAAAGTTTTGTTTGGTTATCTTGCAATCCCGAGATAATCGTCTCCATGCTCCAAATCCATTTTAAAGCCATTTTTAAGGCATTTCGCGCATACATGAAATGAACACATTTTTCTCCAAAACTATAACAGATGCAAGCTTGTCCTGTTTGGTGGAGATGATATTTAATAAAATAAGTAGAAATCCACTAAAAGTTTTGTTTGGTTATCTTGCAATCCCGAGATAATCGTCTCCATGCTCCAAATCCATTTTAAAGCCATTTTTAAGGCATTTCGCGCATACATGAAATGAACACATTTTTCTCCAAAACTATAACAGATGCAAGCTTGTCCTGTTTGGTGGAGATGATATTTAATAAAATAAGTAGAAATCCACTAAAAGTTTTGTTTGGTTATCTTGCAATCCCGAGATAATCGTCTCCATGCTCCAAATCCATTTTAAAGCCATTTTTAAGGCATTTCGCGCATACATGAAATGAACACATTTTTCTCCAAAACTATAACAGATGCAAGCTTGTCCTGTTTGGTGGAGATGATATTTAATAAAATAAGTAGAAATCCACTAAAAGTTTTGTTTGGTTATCTTGCAATCCCGAGATAATCGTCTCCATGCTCCAAATCCATTTTAAAGCCATTTTTAAGGCATTTCGCGCATACATGAAATGAACACATTTTTCTCCAAAACTATAACAGATGCAAGCTTGTCCTGTTTGGTGGAGATGATATTTAATAAAATAAGTAGAAATCCACTAAAAGTTTTGTTTGGTTATCTTGCAATCCCGAGATAATCGTCTCCATGCTCCAAATCCATTTTAAAGCCATTTTTAAGGCATTTCGCGCATACATGAAATGAACACATTTTTCTCCAAAACTATAACAGATGCAAGCTTGTCCTGTTTGGTGGAGATGATATTTAATAAAATAAGTAGAAATCCACTAAAAGTTTTGTTTGGTTATCTTGCAATCCCGAGATAATCGTCTCCATGCTCCAAATCCATTTTAAAGCCATTTTTAAGGCATTTCGCGCATACATGAAATGAACACATTTTTCTCCAAAACTATAACAGATGCAAGCTTGTCCTGTTTGGTGGAGATGATATTTAATAAAATAAGTAGAAATCCACTAAAAGTTTTGTTTGGTTATCTTGCAATCCCGAGATAATCGTCTCCATGCTCCAAATCCATTTTAAAGCCATTTTTAAGGCATTTCGCGCATACATGAAATGAACACATTTTTCTCCAAAACTATAACAGATGCAAGCTTGTCCTGTTTGGTGGAGATGATATTTAATAAAATAAGTAGAAATCCACTAAAAGTTTTGTTTGGTTATCTTGCAATCCCGAGATAATCGTCTCCATGCTCCAAATCCATTTTAAAGCCATTTTTAAGGCATTTCGCGCATACATGAAATGAACACATTTTTCTCCAAAACTATAACAGATGCAAGCTTGTCCTGTTTGGTGGAGATGATATTTAATAAAATAAGTAGAAATCCACTAAAAGTTTTGTTTGGTTATCTTGCAATCCCGAGATAATCGTCTCCATGCTCCAAATCCATTTTAAAGCCATTTTTAAGGCATTTCGCGCATACATGAAATGAACACATTTTTCTCCAAAACTATAACAGATGCAAGCTTGTCCTGTTTGGTGGAGATGATATTTAATAAAATAAGTAGAAATCCACTAAAAGTTTTGTTTGGTTATCTTGCAATCCCGAGATAATCGTCTCCATGCTCCAAATCCATTTTAAAGCCATTTTTAAGGCATTTCGCGCATACATGAAATGAACACATTTTTCTCCAAAACTATAACAGATGCAAGCTTGTCCTGTTTGGTGGAGATGATATTTAATAAAATAAGTAGAAATCCACTAAAAGTTTTGTTTGGTTATCTTGCAATCCCGAGATAATCGTCTCCATGCTCCAAATCCATTTTAAAGCCATTTTTAAGGCATTTCGCGCATACATGAAATGAACACATTTTTCTCCAAAACTATAACAGATGCAAGCTTGTCCTGTTTGGTGGAGATGATATTTAATAAAATAAGTAGAAATCCACTAAAAGTTTTGTTTGGTTATCTTGCAATCCCGAGATAATCGTCTCCATGCTCCAAATCCATTTTAAAGCCATTTTTAAGGCATTTCGCGCATACATGAAATGAACACATTTTTCTCCAAAACTATAACAGATGCAAGCTTGTCCTGTTTGGTGGAGATGATATTTAATAAAATAAGTAGAAATCCACTAAAAGTTTTGTTTGGTTATCTTGCAATCCCGAGATAATCGTCTCCATGCTCCAAATCCATTTTAAAGCCATTTTTAAGGCATTTCGCGCATACATGAAATGAACACATTTTTCTCCAAAACTATAACAGATGCAAGCTTGTCCTGTTTGGTGGAGATGATATTTAATAAAATAAGTAGAAATCCACTAAAAGTTTTGTTTGGTTATCTTGCAATCCCGAGATAATCGTCTCCATGCTCCAAATCCATTTTAAAGCCATTTTTAAGGCATTTCGCGCATACATGAAATGAACACATTTTTCTCCAAAACTATAACAGATGCAAGCTTGTCCTGTTTGGTGGAGATGATATTTAATAAAATAAGTAGAAATCCACTAAAAGTTTTGTTTGGTTATCTTGCAATCCCGAGATAATCGTCTCCATGCTCCAAATCCATTTTAAAGCCATTTTTAAGGCATTTCGCGCATACATGAAATGAACACATTTTTCTCCAAAACTATAACAGATGCAAGCTTGTCCTGTTTGGTGGAGATGATATTTAATAAAATAAGTAGAAATCCACTAAAAGTTTTGTTTGGTTATCTTGCAATCCCGAGATAATCGTCTCCATGCTCCAAATCCATTTTAAAGCCATTTTTAAGGCATTTCGCGCATACATGAAATGAACACATTTTTCTCCAAAACTATAACAGATGCAAGCTTGTCCTGTTTGGTGGAGATGATATTTAATAAAATAAGTAGAAATCCACTAAAAGTTTTGTTTGGTTATCTTGCAATCCCGAGATAATCGTCTCCATGCTCCAAATCCATTTTAAAGCCATTTTTAAGGCATTTCGCGCATACATGAAATGAACACATTTTTCTCCAAAACTATAACAGATGCAAGCTTGTCCTGTTTGGTGGAGATGATATTTAATAAAATAAGTAGAAATCCACTAAAAGTTTTGTTTGGTTATCTTGCAATCCCGAGATAATCGTCTCCATGCTCCAAATCCATTTTAAAGCCATTTTTAAGGCATTTCGCGCATACATGAAATGAACACATTTTTCTCCAAAACTATAACAGATGCAAGCTTGTCCTGTTTGGTGGAGATGATATTTAATAAAATAAGTAGAAATCCACTAAAAGTTTTGTTTGGTTATCTTGCAATCCCGAGATAATCGTCTCCATGCTCCAAATCCATTTTAAAGCCATTTTTAAGGCATTTCGCGCATACATGAAATGAACACATTTTTCTCCAAAACTATAACAGATGCAAGCTTGTCCTGTTTGGTGGAGATGATATTTAATAAAATAAGTAGAAATCCACTAAAAGTTTTGTTTGGTTATCTTGCAATCCCGAGATAATCGTCTCCATGCTCCAAATCCATTTTAAAGCCATTTTTAAGGCATTTCGCGCATACATGAAATGAACACATTTTTCTCCAAAACTATAACAGATGCAAGCTTGTCCTGTTTGGTGGAGATGATATTTAATAAAATAAGTAGAAATCCACTAAAAGTTTTGTTTGGTTATCTTGCAATCCCGAGATAATCGTCTCCATGCTCCAAATCCATTTTAAAGCCATTTTTAAGGCATTTCGCGCATACATGAAATGAACACATTTTTCTCCAAAACTATAACAGATGCAAGCTTGTCCTGTTTGGTGGAGATGATATTTAATAAAATAAGTAGAAATCCACTAAAAGTTTTGTTTGGTTATCTTGCAATCCCGAGATAATCGTCTCCATGCTCCAAATCCATTTTAAAGCCATTTTTAAGGCATTTCGCGCATACATGAAATGAACACATTTTTCTCCAAAACTATAACAGATGCAAGCTTGTCCTGTTTGGTGGAGATGATATTTAATAAAATAAGTAGAAATCCACTAAAAGTTTTGTTTGGTTATCTTGCAATCCCGAGATAATCGTCTCCATGCTCCAAATCCATTTTAAAGCCATTTTTAAGGCATTTCGCGCATACATGAAATGAACACATTTTTCTCCAAAACTATAACAGATGCAAGCTTGTCCTGTTTGGTGGAGATGATATTTAATAAAATAAGTAGAAATCCACTAAAAGTTTTGTTTGGTTATCTTGCAATCCCGAGATAATCGTCTCCATGCTCCAAATCCATTTTAAAGCCATTTTTAAGGCATTTCGCGCATACATGAAATGAACACATTTTTCTCCAAAACTATAACAGATGCAAGCTTGTCCTGTTTGGTGGAGATGATATTTAATAAAATAAGTAGAAATCCACTAAAAGTTTTGTTTGGTTATCTTGCAATCCCGAGATAATCGTCTCCATGCTCCAAATCCATTTTAAAGCCATTTTTAAGGCATTTCGCGCATACATGAAATGAACACATTTTTCTCCAAAACTATAACAGATGCAAGCTTGTCCTGTTTGGTGGAGATGATATTTAATAAAATAAGTAGAAATCCACTAAAAGTTTTGTTTGGTTATCTTGCAATCCCGAGATAATCGTCTCCATGCTCCAAATCCATTTTAAAGCCATTTTTAAGGCATTTCGCGCATACATGAAATGAACACATTTTTCTCCAAAACTATAACAGATGCAAGCTTGTCCTGTTTGGTGGAGATGATATTTAATAAAATAAGTAGAAATCCACTAAAAGTTTTGTTTGGTTATCTTGCAATCCCGAGATAATCGTCTCCATGCTCCAAATCCATTTTAAAGCCATTTTTAAGGCATTTCGCGCATACATGAAATGAACACATTTTTCTCCAAAACTATAACAGATGCAAGCTTGTCCTGTTTGGTGGAGATGATATTTAATAAAATAAGTAGAAATCCACTAAAAGTTTTGTTTGGTTATCTTGCAATCCCGAGATAATCGTCTCCATGCTCCAAATCCATTTTAAAGCCATTTTTAAGGCATTTCGCGCATACATGAAATGAACACATTTTTCTCCAAAACTATAACAGATGCAAGCTTGTCCTGTTTGGTGGAGATGATATTTAATAAAATAAGTAGAAATCCACTAAAAGTTTTGTTTGGTTATCTTGCAATCCCGAGATAATCGTCTCCATGCTCCAAATCCATTTTAAAGCCATTTTTAAGGCATTTCGCGCATACATGAAATGAACACATTTTTCTCCAAAACTATAACAGATGCAAGCTTGTCCTGTTTGGTGGAGATGATATTTAATAAAATAAGTAGAAATCCACTAAAAGTTTTGTTTGGTTATCTTGCAATCCCGAGATAATCGTCTCCATGCTCCAAATCCATTTTAAAGCCATTTTTAAGGCATTTCGCGCATACATGAAATGAACACATTTTTCTCCAAAACTATAACAGATGCAAGCTTGTCCTGTTTGGTGGAGATGATATTTAATAAAATAAGTAGAAATCCACTAAAAGTTTTGTTTGGTTATCTTGCAATCCCGAGATAATCGTCTCCATGCTCCAAATCCATTTTAAAGCCATTTTTAAGGCATTTCGCGCATACATGAAATGAACACATTTTTCTCCAAAACTATAACAGATGCAAGCTTGTCCTGTTTGGTGGAGATGATATTTAATAAAATAAGTAGAAATCCACTAAAAGTTTTGTTTGGTTATCTTGCAATCCCGAGATAATCGTCTCCATGCTCCAAATCCATTTTAAAGCCATTTTTAAGGCATTTCGCGCATACATGAAATGAACACATTTTTCTCCAAAACTATAACAGATGCAAGCTTGTCCTGTTTGGTGGAGATGATATTTAATAAAATAAGTAGAAATCCACTAAAAGTTTTGTTTGGTTATCTTGCAATCCCGAGATAATCGTCTCCATGCTCCAAATCCATTTTAAAGCCATTTTTAAGGCATTTCGCGCATACATGAAATGAACACATTTTTCTCCAAAACTATAACAGATGCAAGCTTGTCCTGTTTGGTGGAGATGATATTTAATAAAATAAGTAGAAATCCACTAAAAGTTTTGTTTGGTTATCTTGCAATCCCGAGATAATCGTCTCCATGCTCCAAATCCATTTTAAAGCCATTTTTAAGGCATTTCGCGCATACATGAAATGAACACATTTTTCTCCAAAACTATAACAGATGCAAGCTTGTCCTGTTTGGTGGAGATGATATTTAATAAAATAAGTAGAAATCCACTAAAAGTTTTGTTTGGTTATCTTGCAATCCCGAGATAATCGTCTCCATGCTCCAAATCCATTTTAAAGCCATTTTTAAGGCATTTCGCGCATACATGAAATGAACACATTTTTCTCCAAAACTATAACAGATGCAAGCTTGTCCTGTTTGGTGGAGATGATATTTAATAAAATAAGTAGAAATCCACTAAAAGTTTTGTTTGGTTATCTTGCAATCCCGAGATAATCGTCTCCATGCTCCAAATCCATTTTAAAGCCATTTTTAAGGCATTTCGCGCATACATGAAATGAACACATTTTTCTCCAAAACTATAACAGATGCAAGCTTGTCCTGTTTGGTGGAGATGATATTTAATAAAATAAGTAGAAATCCACTAAAAGTTTTGTTTGGTTATCTTGCAATCCCGAGATAATCGTCTCCATGCTCCAAATCCATTTTAAAGCCATTTTTAAGGCATTTCGCGCATACATGAAATGAACACATTTTTCTCCAAAACTATAACAGATGCAAGCTTGTCCTGTTTGGTGGAGATGATATTTAATAAAATAAGTAGAAATCCACTAAAAGTTTTGTTTGGTTATCTTGCAATCCCGAGATAATCGTCTCCATGCTCCAAATCCATTTTAAAGCCATTTTTAAGGCATTTCGCGCATACATGAAATGAACACATTTTTCTCCAAAACTATAACAGATGCAAGCTTGTCCTGTTTGGTGGAGATGATATTTAATAAAATAAGTAGAAATCCACTAAAAGTTTTGTTTGGTTATCTTGCAATCCCGAGATAATCGTCTCCATGCTCCAAATCCATTTTAAAGCCATTTTTAAGGCATTTCGCGCATACATGAAATGAACACATTTTTCTCCAAAACTATAACAGATGCAAGCTTGTCCTGTTTGGTGGAGATGATATTTAATAAAATAAGTAGAAATCCACTAAAAGTTTTGTTTGGTTATCTTGCAATCCCGAGATAATCGTCTCCATGCTCCAAATCCATTTTAAAGCCATTTTTAAGGCATTTCGCGCATACATGAAATGAACACATTTTTCTCCAAAACTATAACAGATGCAAGCTTGTCCTGTTTGGTGGAGATGATATTTAATAAAATAAGTAGAAATCCACTAAAAGTTTTGTTTGGTTATCTTGCAATCCCGAGATAATCGTCTCCATGCTCCAAATCCATTTTAAAGCCATTTTTAAGGCATTTCGCGCATACATGAAATGAACACATTTTTCTCCAAAACTATAACAGATGCAAGCTTGTCCTGTTTGGTGGAGATGATATTTAATAAAATAAGTAGAAATCCACTAAAAGTTTTGTTTGGTTATCTTGCAATCCCGAGATAATCGTCTCCATGCTCCAAATCCATTTTAAAGCCATTTTTAAGGCATTTCGCGCATACATGAAATGAACACATTTTTCTCCAAAACTATAACAGATGCAAGCTTGTCCTGTTTGGTGGAGATGATATTTAATAAAATAAGTAGAAATCCACTAAAAGTTTTGTTTGGTTATCTTGCAATCCCGAGATAATCGTCTCCATGCTCCAAATCCATTTTAAAGCCATTTTTAAGGCATTTCGCGCATACATGAAATGAACACATTTTTCTCCAAAACTATAACAGATGCAAGCTTGTCCTGTTTGGTGGAGATGATATTTAATAAAATAAGTAGAAATCCACTAAAAGTTTTGTTTGGTTATCTTGCAATCCCGAGATAATCGTCTCCATGCTCCAAATCCATTTTAAAGCCATTTTTAAGGCATTTCGCGCATACATGAAATGAACACATTTTTCTCCAAAACTATAACAGATGCAAGCTTGTCCTGTTTGGTGGAGATGATATTTAATAAAATAAGTAGAAATCCACTAAAAGTTTTGTTTGGTTATCTTGCAATCCCGAGATAATCGTCTCCATGCTCCAAATCCATTTTAAAGCCATTTTTAAGGCATTTCGCGCATACATGAAATGAACACATTTTTCTCCAAAACTATAACAGATGCAAGCTTGTCCTGTTTGGTGGAGATGATATTTAATAAAATAAGTAGAAATCCACTAAAAGTTTTGTTTGGTTATCTTGCAATCCCGAGATAATCGTCTCCATGCTCCAAATCCATTTTAAAGCCATTTTTAAGGCATTTCGCGCATACATGAAATGAACACATTTTTCTCCAAAACTATAACAGATGCAAGCTTGTCCTGTTTGGTGGAGATGATATTTAATAAAATAAGTAGAAATCCACTAAAAGTTTTGTTTGGTTATCTTGCAATCCCGAGATAATCGTCTCCATGCTCCAAATCCATTTTAAAGCCATTTTTAAGGCATTTCGCGCATACATGAAATGAACACATTTTTCTCCAAAACTATAACAGATGCAAGCTTGTCCTGTTTGGTGGAGATGATATTTAATAAAATAAGTAGAAATCCACTAAAAGTTTTGTTTGGTTATCTTGCAATCCCGAGATAATCGTCTCCATGCTCCAAATCCATTTTAAAGCCATTTTTAAGGCATTTCGCGCATACATGAAATGAACACATTTTTCTCCAAAACTATAACAGATGCAAGCTTGTCCTGTTTGGTGGAGATGATATTTAATAAAATAAGTAGAAATCCACTAAAAGTTTTGTTTGGTTATCTTGCAATCCCGAGATAATCGTCTCCATGCTCCAAATCCATTTTAAAGCCATTTTTAAGGCATTTCGCGCATACATGAAATGAACACATTTTTCTCCAAAACTATAACAGATGCAAGCTTGTCCTGTTTGGTGGAGATGATATTTAATAAAATAAGTAGAAATCCACTAAAAGTTTTGTTTGGTTATCTTGCAATCCCGAGATAATCGTCTCCATGCTCCAAATCCATTTTAAAGCCATTTTTAAGGCATTTCGCGCATACATGAAATGAACACATTTTTCTCCAAAACTATAACAGATGCAAGCTTGTCCTGTTTGGTGGAGATGATATTTAATAAAATAAGTAGAAATCCACTAAAAGTTTTGTTTGGTTATCTTGCAATCCCGAGATAATCGTCTCCATGCTCCAAATCCATTTTAAAGCCATTTTTAAGGCATTTCGCGCATACATGAAATGAACACATTTTTCTCCAAAACTATAACAGATGCAAGCTTGTCCTGTTTGGTGGAGATGATATTTAATAAAATAAGTAGAAATCCACTAAAAGTTTTGTTTGGTTATCTTGCAATCCCGAGATAATCGTCTCCATGCTCCAAATCCATTTTAAAGCCATTTTTAAGGCATTTCGCGCATACATGAAATGAACACATTTTTCTCCAAAACTATAACAGATGCAAGCTTGTCCTGTTTGGTGGAGATGATATTTAATAAAATAAGTAGAAATCCACTAAAAGTTTTGTTTGGTTATCTTGCAATCCCGAGATAATCGTCTCCATGCTCCAAATCCATTTTAAAGCCATTTTTAAGGCATTTCGCGCATACATGAAATGAACACATTTTTCTCCAAAACTATAACAGATGCAAGCTTGTCCTGTTTGGTGGAGATGATATTTAATAAAATAAGTAGAAATCCACTAAAAGTTTTGTTTGGTTATCTTGCAATCCCGAGATAATCGTCTCCATGCTCCAAATCCATTTTAAAGCCATTTTTAAGGCATTTCGCGCATACATGAAATGAACACATTTTTCTCCAAAACTATAACAGATGCAAGCTTGTCCTGTTTGGTGGAGATGATATTTAATAAAATAAGTAGAAATCCACTAAAAGTTTTGTTTGGTTATCTTGCAATCCCGAGATAATCGTCTCCATGCTCCAAATCCATTTTAAAGCCATTTTTAAGGCATTTCGCGCATACATGAAATGAACACATTTTTCTCCAAAACTATAACAGATGCAAGCTTGTCCTGTTTGGTGGAGATGATATTTAATAAAATAAGTAGAAATCCACTAAAAGTTTTGTTTGGTTATCTTGCAATCCCGAGATAATCGTCTCCATGCTCCAAATCCATTTTAAAGCCATTTTTAAGGCATTTCGCGCATACATGAAATGAACACATTTTTCTCCAAAACTATAACAGATGCAAGCTTGTCCTGTTTGGTGGAGATGATATTTAATAAAATAAGTAGAAATCCACTAAAAGTTTTGTTTGGTTATCTTGCAATCCCGAGATAATCGTCTCCATGCTCCAAATCCATTTTAAAGCCATTTTTAAGGCATTTCGCGCATACATGAAATGAACACATTTTTCTCCAAAACTATAACAGATGCAAGCTTGTCCTGTTTGGTGGAGATGATATTTAATAAAATAAGTAGAAATCCACTAAAAGTTTTGTTTGGTTATCTTGCAATCCCGAGATAATCGTCTCCATGCTCCAAATCCATTTTAAAGCCATTTTTAAGGCATTTCGCGCATACATGAAATGAACACATTTTTCTCCAAAACTATAACAGATGCAAGCTTGTCCTGTTTGGTGGAGATGATATTTAATAAAATAAGTAGAAATCCACTAAAAGTTTTGTTTGGTTATCTTGCAATCCCGAGATAATCGTCTCCATGCTCCAAATCCATTTTAAAGCCATTTTTAAGGCATTTCGCGCATACATGAAATGAACACATTTTTCTCCAAAACTATAACAGATGCAAGCTTGTCCTGTTTGGTGGAGATGATATTTAATAAAATAAGTAGAAATCCACTAAAAGTTTTGTTTGGTTATCTTGCAATCCCGAGATAATCGTCTCCATGCTCCAAATCCATTTTAAAGCCATTTTTAAGGCATTTCGCGCATACATGAAATGAACACATTTTTCTCCAAAACTATAACAGATGCAAGCTTGTCCTGTTTGGTGGAGATGATATTTAATAAAATAAGTAGAAATCCACTAAAAGTTTTGTTTGGTTATCTTGCAATCCCGAGATAATCGTCTCCATGCTCCAAATCCATTTTAAAGCCATTTTTAAGGCATTTCGCGCATACATGAAATGAACACATTTTTCTCCAAAACTATAACAGATGCAAGCTTGTCCTGTTTGGTGGAGATGATATTTAATAAAATAAGTAGAAATCCACTAAAAGTTTTGTTTGGTTATCTTGCAATCCCGAGATAATCGTCTCCATGCTCCAAATCCATTTTAAAGCCATTTTTAAGGCATTTCGCGCATACATGAAATGAACACATTTTTCTCCAAAACTATAACAGATGCAAGCTTGTCCTGTTTGGTGGAGATGATATTTAATAAAATAAGTAGAAATCCACTAAAAGTTTTGTTTGGTTATCTTGCAATCCCGAGATAATCGTCTCCATGCTCCAAATCCATTTTAAAGCCATTTTTAAGGCATTTCGCGCATACATGAAATGAACACATTTTTCTCCAAAACTATAACAGATGCAAGCTTGTCCTGTTTGGTGGAGATGATATTTAATAAAATAAGTAGAAATCCACTAAAAGTTTTGTTTGGTTATCTTGCAATCCCGAGATAATCGTCTCCATGCTCCAAATCCATTTTAAAGCCATTTTTAAGGCATTTCGCGCATACATGAAATGAACACATTTTTCTCCAAAACTATAACAGATGCAAGCTTGTCCTGTTTGGTGGAGATGATATTTAATAAAATAAGTAGAAATCCACTAAAAGTTTTGTTTGGTTATCTTGCAATCCCGAGATAATCGTCTCCATGCTCCAAATCCATTTTAAAGCCATTTTTAAGGCATTTCGCGCATACATGAAATGAACACATTTTTCTCCAAAACTATAACAGATGCAAGCTTGTCCTGTTTGGTGGAGATGATATTTAATAAAATAAGTAGAAATCCACTAAACGTTTTGTTTGGTTACCTTGCAATCCCGAGATAATCGTCTCCATGCTCCAAATCCATTTTAAAGCCATTTTTAAGGCATTTCGCGCATACATGAAATGAACACATTTTTCTCCAAAACTATAACAGATGCAAGCTTGTCCTGTTTGGTGGAGATGATATTTAATAAAATAAGTAGAAATCCACTAAAAGTTTTGTTTGGTTATCTTGCAATCCCGAGATAATCGTCTCCATGCTCCAAATCCATTTTAAAGCCATTTTTAAGGCATTTCGCGCATACATGAAATGAACACATTTTTCTCCAAAACTATAACAGATGCAAGCTTGTCCTGTTTGGTGGAGATGATATTTAATAAAATAAGTAGAAATCCACTAAAAGTTTTGTTTGGTTATCTTGCAATCCCGAGATAATCGTCTCCATGCTCCAAATCCATTTTAAAGCCATTTTTAAGGCATTTCGCGCATACATGAAATGAACACATTTTTCTCCAAAACTATAACAGATGCAAGCTTGTCCTGTTTGGTGGAGATGATATTTAATAAAATAAGTAGAAATCCACTAAAAGTTTTGTTTGGTTATCTTGCAATCCCGAGATAATCGTCTCCATGCTCCAAATCCATTTTAAAGCCATTTTTAAGGCATTTCGCGCATACATGAAATGAACACATTTTTCTCCAAAACTATAACAGATGCAAGCTTGTCCTGTTTGGTGGAGATGATATTTAATAAAATAAGTAGAAATCCACTAAAAGTTTTGTTTGGTTATCTTGCAATCCCGAGATAATCGTCTCCATGCTCCAAATCCATTTTAAAGCCATTTTTAAGGCATTTCGCGCATACATGAAATGAACACATTTTTCTCCAAAACTATAACAGATGCAAGCTTGTCCTGTTTGGTGGAGATGATATTTAATAAAATAAGTAGAAATCCACTAAAAGTTTTGTTTGGTTATCTTGCAATCCCGAGATAATCGTCTCCATGCTCCAAATCCATTTTAAAGCCATTTTTAAGGCATTTCGCGCATACATGAAATGAACACATTTTTCTCCAAAACTATAACAGATGCAAGCTTGTCCTGTTTGGTGGAGATGATATTTAATAAAATAAGTAGAAATCCACTAAAAGTTTTGTTTGGTTATCTTGCAATCCCGAGATAATCGTCTCCATGCTCCAAATCCATTTTAAAGCCATTTTTAAGGCATTTCGCGCATACATGAAATGAACACATTTTTCTCCAAAACTATAACAGATGCAAGCTTGTCCTGTTTGGTGGAGATGATATTTAATAAAATAAGTAGAAATCCACTAAAAGTTTTGTTTGGTTATCTTGCAATCCCGAGATAATCGTCTCCATGCTCCAAATCCATTTTAAAGCCATTTTTAAGGCATTTCGCGCATACATGAAATGAACACATTTTTCTCCAAAACTATAACAGATGCAAGCTTGTCCTGTTTGGTGGAGATGATATTTAATAAAATAAGTAGAAATCCACTAAAAGTTTTGTTTGGTTATCTTGCAATCCCGAGATAATCGTCTCCATGCTCCAAATCCATTTTAAAGCCATTTTTAAGGCATTTCGCGCATACATGAAATGAACACATTTTTCTCCAAAACTATAACAGATGCAAGCTTGTCCTGTTTGGTGGAGATGATATTTAATAAAATAAGTAGAAATCCACTAAAAGTTTTGTTTGGTTATCTTGCAATCCCGAGATAATCGTCTCCATGCTCCAAATCCATTTTAAAGCCATTTTTAAGGCATTTCGCGCATACATGAAATGAACACATTTTTCTCCAAAACTATAACAGATGCAAGCTTGTCCTGTTTGGTGGAGATGATATTTAATAAAATAAGTAGAAATCCACTAAAAGTTTTGTTTGGTTATCTTGCAATCCCGAGATAATCGTCTCCATGCTCCAAATCCATTTTAAAGCCATTTTTAAGGCATTTCGCGCATACATGAAATGAACACATTTTTCTCCAAAACTATAACAGATGCAAGCTTGTCCTGTTTGGTGGAGATGATATTTAATAAAATAAGTAGAAATCCACTAAAAGTTTTGTTTGGTTATCTTGCAATCCCGAGATAATCGTCTCCATGCTCCAAATCCATTTTAAAGCCATTTTTAAGGCATTTCGCGCATACATGAAATGAACACATTTTTCTCCAAAACTATAACAGATGCAAGCTTGTCCTGTTTGGTGGAGATGATATTTAATAAAATAAGTAGAAATCCACTAAAAGTTTTGTTTGGTTATCTTGCAATCCCGAGATAATCGTCTCCATGCTCCAAATCCATTTTAAAGCCATTTTTAAGGCATTTCGCGCATACATGAAATGAACACATTTTTCTCCAAAACTATAACAGATGCAAGCTTGTCCTGTTTGGTGGAGATGATATTTAATAAAATAAGTAGAAATCCACTAAAAGTTTTGTTTGGTTATCTTGCAATCCCGAGATAATCGTCTCCATGCTCCAAATCCATTTTAAAGCCATTTTTAAGGCATTTCGCGCATACATGAAATGAACACATTTTTCTCCAAAACTATAACAGATGCAAGCTTGTCCTGTTTGGTGGAGATGATATTTAATAAAATAAGTAGAAATCCACTAAAAGTTTTGTTTGGTTATCTTGCAATCCCGAGATAATCGTCTCCATGCTCCAAATCCATTTTAAAGCCATTTTTAAGGCATTTCGCGCATACATGAAATGAACACATTTTTCTCCAAAACTATAACAGATGCAAGCTTGTCCTGTTTGGTGGAGATGATATTTAATAAAATAAGTAGAAATCCACTAAAAGTTTTGTTTGGTTATCTTGCAATCCCGAGATAATCGTCTCCATGCTCCAAATCCATTTTAAAGCCATTTTTAAGGCATTTCGCGCATACATGAAATGAACACATTTTTCTCCAAAACTATAACAGATGCAAGCTTGTCCTGTTTGGTGGAGATGATATTTAATAAAATAAGTAGAAATCCACTAAAAGTTTTGTTTGGTTATCTTGCAATCCCGAGATAATCGTCTCCATGCTCCAAATCCATTTTAAAGCCATTTTTAAGGCATTTCGCGCATACATGAAATGAACACATTTTTCTCCAAAACTATAACAGATGCAAGCTTGTCCTGTTTGGTGGAGATGATATTTAATAAAATAAGTAGAAATCCACTAAAAGTTTTGTTTGGTTATCTTGCAATCCCGAGATAATCGTCTCCATGCTCCAAATCCATTTTAAAGCCATTTTTAAGGCATTTCGCGCATACATGAAATGAACACATTTTTCTCCAAAACTATAACAGATGCAAGCTTGTCCTGTTTGGTGGAGATGATATTTAATAAAATAAGTAGAAATCCACTAAAAGTTTTGTTTGGTTATCTTGCAATCCCGAGATAATCGTCTCCATGCTCCAAATCCATTTTAAAGCCATTTTTAAGGCATTTCGCGCATACATGAAATGAACACATTTTTCTCCAAAACTATAACAGATGCAAGCTTGTCCTGTTTGGTGGAGATGATATTTAATAAAATAAGTAGAAATCCACTAAAAGTTTTGTTTGGTTATCTTGCAATCCCGAGATAATCGTCTCCATGCTCCAAATCCATTTTAAAGCCATTTTTAAGGCATTTCGCGCATACATGAAATGAACACATTTTTCTCCAAAACTATAACAGATGCAAGCTTGTCCTGTTTGGTGGAGATGATATTTAATAAAATAAGTAGAAATCCACTAAAAGTTTTGTTTGGTTATCTTGCAATCCCGAGATAATCGTCTCCATGCTCCAAATCCATTTTAAAGCCATTTTTAAGGCATTTCGCGCATACATGAAATGAACACATTTTTCTCCAAAACTATAACAGATGCAAGCTTGTCCTGTTTGGTGGAGATGATATTTAATAAAATAAGTAGAAATCCACTAAAAGTTTTGTTTGGTTATCTTGCAATCCCGAGATAATCGTCTCCATGCTCCAAATCCATTTTAAAGCCATTTTTAAGGCATTTCGCGCATACATGAAATGAACACATTTTTCTCCAAAACTATAACAGATGCAAGCTTGTCCTGTTTGGTGGAGATGATATTTAATAAAATAAGTAGAAATCCACTAAAAGTTTTGTTTGGTTATCTTGCAATCCCGAGATAATCGTCTCCATGCTCCAAATCCATTTTAAAGCCATTTTTAAGGCATTTCGCGCATACATGAAATGAACACATTTTTCTCCAAAACTATAACAGATGCAAGCTTGTCCTGTTTGGTGGAGATGATATTTAATAAAATAAGTAGAAATCCACTAAAAGTTTTGTTTGGTTATCTTGCAATCCCGAGATAATCGTCTCCATGCTCCAAATCCATTTTAAAGCCATTTTTAAGGCATTTCGCGCATACATGAAATGAACACATTTTTCTCCAAAACTATAACAGATGCAAGCTTGTCCTGTTTGGTGGAGATGATATTTAATAAAATAAGTAGAAATCCACTAAAAGTTTTGTTTGGTTATCTTGCAATCCCGAGATAATCGTCTCCATGCTCCAAATCCATTTTAAAGCCATTTTTAAGGCATTTCGCGCATACATGAAATGAACACATTTTTCTCCAAAACTATAACAGATGCAAGCTTGTCCTGTTTGGTGGAGATGATATTTAATAAAATAAGTAGAAATCCACTAAAAGTTTTGTTTGGTTATCTTGCAATCCCGAGATAATCGTCTCCATGCTCCAAATCCATTTTAAAGCCATTTTTAAGGCATTTCGCGCATACATGAAATGAACACATTTTTCTCCAAAACTATAACAGATGCAAGCTTGTCCTGTTTGGTGGAGATGATATTTAATAAAATAAGTAGAAATCCACTAAAAGTTTTGTTTGGTTATCTTGCAATCCCGAGATAATCGTCTCCATGCTCCAAATCCATTTTAAAGCCATTTTTAAGGCATTTCGCGCATACATGAAATGAACACATTTTTCTCCAAAACTATAACAGATGCAAGCTTGTCCTGTTTGGTGGAGATGATATTTAATAAAATAAGTAGAAATCCACTAAAAGTTTTGTTTGGTTATCTTGCAATCCCGAGATAATCGTCTCCATGCTCCAAATCCATTTTAAAGCCATTTTTAAGGCATTTCGCGCATACATGAAATGAACACATTTTTCTCCAAAACTATAACAGATGCAAGCTTGTCCTGTTTGGTGGAGATGATATTTAATAAAATAAGTAGAAATCCACTAAAAGTTTTGTTTGGTTATCTTGCAATCCCGAGATAATCGTCTCCATGCTCCAAATCCATTTTAAAGCCATTTTTAAGGCATTTCGCGCATACATGAAATGAACACATTTTTCTCCAAAACTATAACAGATGCAAGCTTGTCCTGTTTGGTGGAGATGATATTTAATAAAATAAGTAGAAATCCACTAAAAGTTTTGTTTGGTTATCTTGCAATCCCGAGATAATCGTCTCCATGCTCCAAATCCATTTTAAAGCCATTTTTAAGGCATTTCGCGCATACATGAAATGAACACATTTTTCTCCAAAACTATAACAGATGCAAGCTTGTCCTGTTTGGTGGAGATGATATTTAATAAAATAAGTAGAAATCCACTAAAAGTTTTGTTTGGTTATCTTGCAATCCCGAGATAATCGTCTCCATGCTCCAAATCCATTTTAAAGCCATTTTTAAGGCATTTCGCGCATACATGAAATGAACACATTTTTCTCCAAAACTATAACAGATGCAAGCTTGTCCTGTTTGGTGGAGATGATATTTAATAAAATAAGTAGAAATCCACTAAAAGTTTTGTTTGGTTATCTTGCAATCCCGAGATAATCGTCTCCATGCTCCAAATCCATTTTAAAGCCATTTTTAAGGCATTTCGCGCATACATGAAATGAACACATTTTTCTCCAAAACTATAACAGATGCAAGCTTGTCCTGTTTGGTGGAGATGATATTTAATAAAATAAGTAGAAATCCACTAAAAGTTTTGTTTGGTTATCTTGCAATCCCGAGATAATCGTCTCCATGCTCCAAATCCATTTTAAAGCCATTTTTAAGGCATTTCGCGCATACATGAAATGAACACATTTTTCTCCAAAACTATAACAGATGCAAGCTTGTCCTGTTTGGTGGAGATGATATTTAATAAAATAAGTAGAAATCCACTAAAAGTTTTGTTTGGTTATCTTGCAATCCCGAGATAATCGTCTCCATGCTCCAAATCCATTTTAAAGCCATTTTTAAGGCATTTCGCGCATACATGAAATGAACACATTTTTCTCCAAAACTATAACAGATGCAAGCTTGTCCTGTTTGGTGGAGATGATATTTAATAAAATAAGTAGAAATCCACTAAAAGTTTTGTTTGGTTATCTTGCAATCCCGAGATAATCGTCTCCATGCTCCAAATCCATTTTAAAGCCATTTTTAAGGCATTTCGCGCATACATGAAATGAACACATTTTTCTCCAAAACTATAACAGATGCAAGCTTGTCCTGTTTGGTGGAGATGATATTTAATAAAATAAGTAGAAATCCACTAAAAGTTTTGTTTGGTTATCTTGCAATCCCGAGATAATCGTCTCCATGCTCCAAATCCATTTTAAAGCCATTTTTAAGGCATTTCGCGCATACATGAAATGAACACATTTTTCTCCAAAACTATAACAGATGCAAGCTTGTCCTGTTTGGTGGAGATGATATTTAATAAAATAAGTAGAAATCCACTAAAAGTTTTGTTTGGTTATCTTGCAATCCCGAGATAATCGTCTCCATGCTCCAAATCCATTTTAAAGCCATTTTTAAGGCATTTCGCGCATACATGAAATGAACACATTTTTCTCCAAAACTATAACAGATGCAAGCTTGTCCTGTTTGGTGGAGATGATATTTAATAAAATAAGTAGAAATCCACTAAAAGTTTTGTTTGGTTATCTTGCAATCCCGAGATAATCGTCTCCATGCTCCAAATCCATTTTAAAGCCATTTTTAAGGCATTTCGCGCATACATGAAATGAACACATTTTTCTCCAAAACTATAACAGATGCAAGCTTGTCCTGTTTGGTGGAGATGATATTTAATAAAATAAGTAGAAATCCACTAAAAGTTTTGTTTGGTTATCTTGCAATCCCGAGATAATCGTCTCCATGCTCCAAATCCATTTTAAAGCCATTTTTAAGGCATTTCGCGCATACATGAAATGAACACATTTTTCTCCAAAACTATAACAGATGCAAGCTTGTCCTGTTTGGTGGAGATGATATTTAATAAAATAAGTAGAAATCCACTAAAAGTTTTGTTTGGTTATCTTGCAATCCCGAGATAATCGTCTCCATGCTCCAAATCCATTTTAAAGCCATTTTTAAGGCATTTCGCGCATACATGAAATGAACACATTTTTCTCCAAAACTATAACAGATGCAAGCTTGTCCTGTTTGGTGGAGATGATATTTAATAAAATAAGTAGAAATCCACTAAAAGTTTTGTTTGGTTATCTTGCAATCCCGAGATAATCGTCTCCATGCTCCAAATCCATTTTAAAGCCATTTTTAAGGCATTTCGCGCATACATGAAATGAACACATTTTTCTCCAAAACTATAACAGATGCAAGCTTGTCCTGTTTGGTGGAGATGATATTTAATAAAATAAGTAGAAATCCACTAAAAGTTTTGTTTGGTTATCTTGCAATCCCGAGATAATCGTCTCCATGCTCCAAATCCATTTTAAAGCCATTTTTAAGGCATTTCGCGCATACATGAAATGAACACATTTTTCTCCAAAACTATAACAGATGCAAGCTTGTCCTGTTTGGTGGAGATGATATTTAATAAAATAAGTAGAAATCCACTAAAAGTTTTGTTTGGTTATCTTGCAATCCCGAGATAATCGTCTCCATGCTCCAAATCCATTTTAAAGCCATTTTTAAGGCATTTCGCGCATACATGAAATGAACACATTTTTCTCCAAAACTATAACAGATGCAAGCTTGTCCTGTTTGGTGGAGATGATATTTAATAAAATAAGTAGAAATCCACTAAAAGTTTTGTTTGGTTATCTTGCAATCCCGAGATAATCGTCTCCATGCTCCAAATCCATTTTAAAGCCATTTTTAAGGCATTTCGCGCATACATGAAATGAACACATTTTTCTCCAAAACTATAACAGATGCAAGCTTGTCCTGTTTGGTGGAGATGATATTTAATAAAATAAGTAGAAATCCACTAAAAGTTTTGTTTGGTTATCTTGCAATCCCGAGATAATCGTCTCCATGCTCCAAATCCATTTTAAAGCCATTTTTAAGGCATTTCGCGCATACATGAAATGAACACATTTTTCTCCAAAACTATAACAGATGCAAGCTTGTCCTGTTTGGTGGAGATGATATTTAATAAAATAAGTAGAAATCCACTAAAAGTTTTGTTTGGTTATCTTGCAATCCCGAGATAATCGTCTCCATGCTCCAAATCCATTTTAAAGCCATTTTTAAGGCATTTCGCGCATACATGAAATGAACACATTTTTCTCCAAAACTATAACAGATGCAAGCTTGTCCTGTTTGGTGGAGATGATATTTAATAAAATAAGTAGAAATCCACTAAAAGTTTTGTTTGGTTATCTTGCAATCCCGAGATAATCGTCTCCATGCTCCAAATCCATTTTAAAGCCATTTTTAAGGCATTTCGCGCATACATGAAATGAACACATTTTTCTCCAAAACTATAACAGATGCAAGCTTGTCCTGTTTGGTGGAGATGATATTTAATAAAATAAGTAGAAATCCACTAAAAGTTTTGTTTGGTTATCTTGCAATCCCGAGATAATCGTCTCCATGCTCCAAATCCATTTTAAAGCCATTTTTAAGGCATTTCGCGCATACATGAAATGAACACATTTTTCTCCAAAACTATAACAGATGCAAGCTTGTCCTGTTTGGTGGAGATGATATTTAATAAAATAAGTAGAAATCCACTAAAAGTTTTGTTTGGTTATCTTGCAATCCCGAGATAATCGTCTCCATGCTCCAAATCCATTTTAAAGCCATTTTTAAGGCATTTCGCGCATACATGAAATGAACACATTTTTCTCCAAAACTATAACAGATGCAAGCTTGTCCTGTTTGGTGGAGATGATATTTAATAAAATAAGTAGAAATCCACTAAAAGTTTTGTTTGGTTATCTTGCAATCCCGAGATAATCGTCTCCATGCTCCAAATCCATTTTAAAGCCATTTTTAAGGCATTTCGCGCATACATGAAATGAACACATTTTTCTCCAAAACTATAACAGATGCAAGCTTGTCCTGTTTGGTGGAGATGATATTTAATAAAATAAGTAGAAATCCACTAAAAGTTTTGTTTGGTTATCTTGCAATCCCGAGATAATCGTCTCCATGCTCCAAATCCATTTTAAAGCCATTTTTAAGGCATTTCGCGCATACATGAAATGAACACATTTTTCTCCAAAACTATAACAGATGCAAGCTTGTCCTGTTTGGTGGAGATGATATTTAATAAAATAAGTAGAAATCCACTAAAAGTTTTGTTTGGTTATCTTGCAATCCCGAGATAATCGTCTCCATGCTCCAAATCCATTTTAAAGCCATTTTTAAGGCATTTCGCGCATACATGAAATGAACACATTTTTCTCCAAAACTATAACAGATGCAAGCTTGTCCTGTTTGGTGGAGATGATATTTAATAAAATAAGTAGAAATCCACTAAAAGTTTTGTTTGGTTATCTTGCAATCCCGAGATAATCGTCTCCATGCTCCAAATCCATTTTAAAGCCATTTTTAAGGCATTTCGCGCATACATGAAATGAACACATTTTTCTCCAAAACTATAACAGATGCAAGCTTGTCCTGTTTGGTGGAGATGATATTTAATAAAATAAGTAGAAATCCACTAAAAGTTTTGTTTGGTTATCTTGCAATCCCGAGATAATCGTCTCCATGCTCCAAATCCATTTTAAAGCCATTTTTAAGGCATTTCGCGCATACATGAAATGAACACATTTTTCTCCAAAACTATAACAGATGCAAGCTTGTCCTGTTTGGTGGAGATGATATTTAATAAAATAAGTAGAAATCCACTAAAAGTTTTGTTTGGTTATCTTGCAATCCCGAGATAATCGTCTCCATGCTCCAAATCCATTTTAAAGCCATTTTTAAGGCATTTCGCGCATACATGAAATGAACACATTTTTCTCCAAAACTATAACAGATGCAAGCTTGTCCTGTTTGGTGGAGATGATATTTAATAAAATAAGTAGAAATCCACTAAAAGTTTTGTTTGGTTATCTTGCAATCCCGAGATAATCGTCTCCATGCTCCAAATCCATTTTAAAGCCATTTTTAAGGCATTTCGCGCATACATGAAATGAACACATTTTTCTCCAAAACTATAACAGATGCAAGCTTGTCCTGTTTGGTGGAGATGATATTTAATAAAATAAGTAGAAATCCACTAAAAGTTTTGTTTGGTTATCTTGCAATCCCGAGATAATCGTCTCCATGCTCCAAATCCATTTTAAAGCCATTTTTAAGGCATTTCGCGCATACATGAAATGAACACATTTTTCTCCAAAACTATAACAGATGCAAGCTTGTCCTGTTTGGTGGAGATGATATTTAATAAAATAAGTAGAAATCCACTAAAAGTTTTGTTTGGTTATCTTGCAATCCCGAGATAATCGTCTCCATGCTCCAAATCCATTTTAAAGCCATTTTTAAGGCATTTCGCGCATACATGAAATGAACACATTTTTCTCCAAAACTATAACAGATGCAAGCTTGTCCTGTTTGGTGGAGATGATATTTAATAAAATAAGTAGAAATCCACTAAAAGTTTTGTTTGGTTATCTTGCAATCCCGAGATAATCGTCTCCATGCTCCAAATCCATTTTAAAGCCATTTTTAAGGCATTTCGCGCATACATGAAATGAACACATTTTTCTCCAAAACTATAACAGATGCAAGCTTGTCCTGTTTGGTGGAGATGATATTTAATAAAATAAGTAGAAATCCACTAAAAGTTTTGTTTGGTTATCTTGCAATCCCGAGATAATCGTCTCCATGCTCCAAATCCATTTTAAAGCCATTTTTAAGGCATTTCGCGCATACATGAAATGAACACATTTTTCTCCAAAACTATAACAGATGCAAGCTTGTCCTGTTTGGTGGAGATGATATTTAATAAAATAAGTAGAAATCCACTAAAAGTTTTGTTTGGTTATCTTGCAATCCCGAGATAATCGTCTCCATGCTCCAAATCCATTTTAAAGCCATTTTTAAGGCATTTCGCGCATACATGAAATGAACACATTTTTCTCCAAAACTATAACAGATGCAAGCTTGTCCTGTTTGGTGGAGATGATATTTAATAAAATAAGTAGAAATCCACTAAAAGTTTTGTTTGGTTATCTTGCAATCCCGAGATAATCGTCTCCATGCTCCAAATCCATTTTAAAGCCATTTTTAAGGCATTTCGCGCATACATGAAATGAACACATTTTTCTCCAAAACTATAACAGATGCAAGCTTGTCCTGTTTGGTGGAGATGATATTTAATAAAATAAGTAGAAATCCACTAAAAGTTTTGTTTGGTTATCTTGCAATCCCGAGATAATCGTCTCCATGCTCCAAATCCATTTTAAAGCCATTTTTAAGGCATTTCGCGCATACATGAAATGAACACATTTTTCTCCAAAACTATAACAGATGCAAGCTTGTCCTGTTTGGTGGAGATGATATTTAATAAAATAAGTAGAAATCCACTAAAAGTTTTGTTTGGTTATCTTGCAATCCCGAGATAATCGTCTCCATGCTCCAAATCCATTTTAAAGCCATTTTTAAGGCATTTCGCGCATACATGAAATGAACACATTTTTCTCCAAAACTATAACAGATGCAAGCTTGTCCTGTTTGGTGGAGATGATATTTAATAAAATAAGTAGAAATCCACTAAAAGTTTTGTTTGGTTATCTTGCAATCCCGAGATAATCGTCTCCATGCTCCAAATCCATTTTAAAGCCATTTTTAAGGCATTTCGCGCATACATGAAATGAACACATTTTTCTCCAAAACTATAACAGATGCAAGCTTGTCCTGTTTGGTGGAGATGATATTTAATAAAATAAGTAGAAATCCACTAAAAGTTTTGTTTGGTTATCTTGCAATCCCGAGATAATCGTCTCCATGCTCCAAATCCATTTTAAAGCCATTTTTAAGGCATTTCGCGCATACATGAAATGAACACATTTTTCTCCAAAACTATAACAGATGCAAGCTTGTCCTGTTTGGTGGAGATGATATTTAATAAAATAAGTAGAAATCCACTAAAAGTTTTGTTTGGTTATCTTGCAATCCCGAGATAATCGTCTCCATGCTCCAAATCCATTTTAAAGCCATTTTTAAGGCATTTCGCGCATACATGAAATGAACACATTTTTCTCCAAAACTATAACAGATGCAAGCTTGTCCTGTTTGGTGGAGATGATATTTAATAAAATAAGTAGAAATCCACTAAAAGTTTTGTTTGGTTATCTTGCAATCCCGAGATAATCGTCTCCATGCTCCAAATCCATTTTAAAGCCATTTTTAAGGCATTTCGCGCATACATGAAATGAACACATTTTTCTCCAAAACTATAACAGATGCAAGCTTGTCCTGTTTGGTGGAGATGATATTTAATAAAATAAGTAGAAATCCACTAAAAGTTTTGTTTGGTTATCTTGCAATCCCGAGATAATCGTCTCCATGCTCCAAATCCATTTTAAAGCCATTTTTAAGGCATTTCGCGCATACATGAAATGAACACATTTTTCTCCAAAACTATAACAGATGCAAGCTTGTCCTGTTTGGTGGAGATGATATTTAATAAAATAAGTAGAAATCCACTAAAAGTTTTGTTTGGTTATCTTGCAATCCCGAGATAATCGTCTCCATGCTCCAAATCCATTTTAAAGCCATTTTTAAGGCATTTCGCGCATACATGAAATGAACACATTTTTCTCCAAAACTATAACAGATGCAAGCTTGTCCTGTTTGGTGGAGATGATATTTAATAAAATAAGTAGAAATCCACTAAAAGTTTTGTTTGGTTATCTTGCAATCCCGAGATAATCGTCTCCATGCTCCAAATCCATTTTAAAGCCATTTTTAAGGCATTTCGCGCATACATGAAATGAACACATTTTTCTCCAAAACTATAACAGATGCAAGCTTGTCCTGTTTGGTGGAGATGATATTTAATAAAATAAGTAGAAATCCACTAAAAGTTTTGTTTGGTTATCTTGCAATCCCGAGATAATCGTCTCCATGCTCCAAATCCATTTTAAAGCCATTTTTAAGGCATTTCGCGCATACATGAAATGAACACATTTTTCTCCAAAACTATAACAGATGCAAGCTTGTCCTGTTTGGTGGAGATGATATTTAATAAAATAAGTAGAAATCCACTAAAAGTTTTGTTTGGTTATCTTGCAATCCCGAGATAATCGTCTCCATGCTCCAAATCCATTTTAAAGCCATTTTTAAGGCATTTCGCGCATACATGAAATGAACACATTTTTCTCCAAAACTATAACAGATGCAAGCTTGTCCTGTTTGGTGGAGATGATATTTAATAAAATAAGTAGAAATCCACTAAAAGTTTTGTTTGGTTATCTTGCAATCCCGAGATAATCGTCTCCATGCTCCAAATCCATTTTAAAGCCATTTTTAAGGCATTTCGCGCATACATGAAATGAACACATTTTTCTCCAAAACTATAACAGATGCAAGCTTGTCCTGTTTGGTGGAGATGATATTTAATAAAATAAGTAGAAATCCACTAAAAGTTTTGTTTGGTTATCTTGCAATCCCGAGATAATCGTCTCCATGCTCCAAATCCATTTTAAAGCCATTTTTAAGGCATTTCGCGCATACATGAAATGAACACATTTTTCTCCAAAACTATAACAGATGCAAGCTTGTCCTGTTTGGTGGAGATGATATTTAATAAAATAAGTAGAAATCCACTAAAAGTTTTGTTTGGTTATCTTGCAATCCCGAGATAATCGTCTCCATGCTCCAAATCCATTTTAAAGCCATTTTTAAGGCATTTCGCGCATACATGAAATGAACACATTTTTCTCCAAAACTATAACAGATGCAAGCTTGTCCTGTTTGGTGGAGATGATATTTAATAAAATAAGTAGAAATCCACTAAAAGTTTTGTTTGGTTATCTTGCAATCCCGAGATAATCGTCTCCATGCTCCAAATCCATTTTAAAGCCATTTTTAAGGCATTTCGCGCATACATGAAATGAACACATTTTTCTCCAAAACTATAACAGATGCAAGCTTGTCCTGTTTGGTGGAGATGATATTTAATAAAATAAGTAGAAATCCACTAAAAGTTTTGTTTGGTTATCTTGCAATCCCGAGATAATCGTCTCCATGCTCCAAATCCATTTTAAAGCCATTTTTAAGGCATTTCGCGCATACATGAAATGAACACATTTTTCTCCAAAACTATAACAGATGCAAGCTTGTCCTGTTTGGTGGAGATGATATTTAATAAAATAAGTAGAAATCCACTAAAAGTTTTGTTTGGTTATCTTGCAATCCCGAGATAATCGTCTCCATGCTCCAAATCCATTTTAAAGCCATTTTTAAGGCATTTCGCGCATACATGAAATGAACACATTTTTCTCCAAAACTATAACAGATGCAAGCTTGTCCTGTTTGGTGGAGATGATATTTAATAAAATAAGTAGAAATCCACTAAAAGTTTTGTTTGGTTATCTTGCAATCCCGAGATAATCGTCTCCATGCTCCAAATCCATTTTAAAGCCATTTTTAAGGCATTTCGCGCATACATGAAATGAACACATTTTTCTCCAAAACTATAACAGATGCAAGCTTGTCCTGTTTGGTGGAGATGATATTTAATAAAATAAGTAGAAATCCACTAAAAGTTTTGTTTGGTTATCTTGCAATCCCGAGATAATCGTCTCCATGCTCCAAATCCATTTTAAAGCCATTTTTAAGGCATTTCGCGCATACATGAAATGAACACATTTTTCTCCAAAACTATAACAGATGCAAGCTTGTCCTGTTTGGTGGAGATGATATTTAATAAAATAAGTAGAAATCCACTAAAAGTTTTGTTTGGTTATCTTGCAATCCCGAGATAATCGTCTCCATGCTCCAAATCCATTTTAAAGCCATTTTTAAGGCATTTCGCGCATACATGAAATGAACACATTTTTCTCCAAAACTATAACAGATGCAAGCTTGTCCTGTTTGGTGGAGATGATATTTAATAAAATAAGTAGAAATCCACTAAAAGTTTTGTTTGGTTATCTTGCAATCCCGAGATAATCGTCTCCATGCTCCAAATCCATTTTAAAGCCATTTTTAAGGCATTTCGCGCATACATGAAATGAACACATTTTTCTCCAAAACTATAACAGATGCAAGCTTGTCCTGTTTGGTGGAGATGATATTTAATAAAATAAGTAGAAATCCACTAAAAGTTTTGTTTGGTTATCTTGCAATCCCGAGATAATCGTCTCCATGCTCCAAATCCATTTTAAAGCCATTTTTAAGGCATTTCGCGCATACATGAAATGAACACATTTTTCTCCAAAACTATAACAGATGCAAGCTTGTCCTGTTTGGTGGAGATGATATTTAATAAAATAAGTAGAAATCCACTAAAAGTTTTGTTTGGTTATCTTGCAATCCCGAGATAATCGTCTCCATGCTCCAAATCCATTTTAAAGCCATTTTTAAGGCATTTCGCGCATACATGAAATGAACACATTTTTCTCCAAAACTATAACAGATGCAAGCTTGTCCTGTTTGGTGGAGATGATATTTAATAAAATAAGTAGAAATCCACTAAAAGTTTTGTTTGGTTATCTTGCAATCCCGAGATAATCGTCTCCATGCTCCAAATCCATTTTAAAGCCATTTTTAAGGCATTTCGCGCATACATGAAATGAACACATTTTTCTCCAAAACTATAACAGATGCAAGCTTGTCCTGTTTGGTGGAGATGATATTTAATAAAATAAGTAGAAATCCACTAAAAGTTTTGTTTGGTTATCTTGCAATCCCGAGATAATCGTCTCCATGCTCCAAATCCATTTTAAAGCCATTTTTAAGGCATTTCGCGCATACATGAAATGAACACATTTTTCTCCAAAACTATAACAGATGCAAGCTTGTCCTGTTTGGTGGAGATGATATTTAATAAAATAAGTAGAAATCCACTAAAAGTTTTGTTTGGTTATCTTGCAATCCCGAGATAATCGTCTCCATGCTCCAAATCCATTTTAAAGCCATTTTTAAGGCATTTCGCGCATACATGAAATGAACACATTTTTCTCCAAAACTATAACAGATGCAAGCTTGTCCTGTTTGGTGGAGATGATATTTAATAAAATAAGTAGAAATCCACTAAAAGTTTTGTTTGGTTATCTTGCAATCCCGAGATAATCGTCTCCATGCTCCAAATCCATTTTAAAGCCATTTTTAAGGCATTTCGCGCATACATGAAATGAACACATTTTTCTCCAAAACTATAACAGATGCAAGCTTGTCCTGTTTGGTGGAGATGATATTTAATAAAATAAGTAGAAATCCACTAAAAGTTTTGTTTGGTTATCTTGCAATCCCGAGATAATCGTCTCCATGCTCCAAATCCATTTTTAAAGCCATTTTTAAGGCATTTCGCGCATACATGAAATGAACACATTTTTCTCCAAAACTATAACAGATGCAAGCTTGTCCTGTTTGGTGGAGATGATATTTAATAAAATAAGTAGAAATCCACTAAAAGTTTTGTTTGGTTATCTTGCAATCCCGAGATAATCGTCTCCATGCTCCAAATCCATTTTAAAGCCATTTTTAAGGCATTTCGCGCATACATGAAATGAACACATTTTTCTCCAAAACTATAACAGATGCAAGCTTGTCCTGTTTGGTGGAGATGATATTTAATAAAATAAGTAGAAATCCACTAAAAGTTTTGTTTGGTTATCTTGCAATCCCGAGATAATCGTCTCCATGCTCCAAATCCATTTTAAAGCCATTTTTAAGGCATTTCGCGCATACATGAAATGAACACATTTTTCTCCAAAACTATAACAGATGCAAGCTTGTCCTGTTTGGTGGAGATGATATTTAATAAAATAAGTAGAAATCCACTAAAAGTTTTGTTTGGTTATCTTGCAATCCCGAGATAATCGTCTCCATGCTCCAAATCCATTTTAAAGCCATTTTTAAGGCATTTCGCGCATACATGAAATGAACACATTTTTCTCCAAAACTATAACAGATGCAAGCTTGTCCTGTTTGGTGGAGATGATATTTAATAAAATAAGTAGAAATCCACTAAAAGTTTTGTTTGGTTATCTTGCAATCCGAGATAATCGTCTCCATGCTCCAAATCCATTTTAAAGCCATTTTTAAGGCATTTCGCGCATACATGAAATGAACACATTTTTCTCCAAAACTATAACAGATGCAAGCTTGTCCTGTTTGGTGGAGATGATATTTAATAAAATAAGTAGAAATCCACTAAAAGTTTTGTTTGGTTATCTTGCAATCCCGAGATAATCGTCTCCATGCTCCAAATCCATTTTAAAGCCATTTTTAAGGCATTTCGCGCATACATGAAATGAACACATTTTTCTCCAAAACTATAACAGATGCAAGCTTGTCCTGTTTGGTGGAGATGATATTTAATAAAATAAGTAGAAATCCACTAAAAGTTTTGTTTGGTTATCTTGCAATCCCGAGATAATCGTCTCCATGCTCCAAATCCATTTTAAAGCCATTTTTAAGGCATTTCGCGCATACATGAAATGAACACATTTTTCTCCAAAACTATAACAGATGCAAGCTTGTCCTGTTTGGTGGAGATGATATTTAATAAAATAAGTAGAAATCCACTAAAAGTTTTGTTTGGTTATCTTGCAATCCCGAGATAATCGTCTCCATGCTCCAAATCCATTTTAAAGCCATTTTTAAGGCATTTCGCGCATACATGAAATGAACACATTTTTCTCCAAAACTATAACAGATGCAAGCTTGTCCTGTTTGGTGGAGATGATATTTAATAAAATAAGTAGAAATCCACTAAAAGTTTTGTTTGGTTATCTTGCAATCCCGAGATAATCGTCTCCATGCTCCAAATCCATTTTAAAGCCATTTTTAAGGCATTTCGCGCATACATGAAATGAACACATTTTTCTCCAAAACTATAACAGATGCAAGCTTGTCCTGTTTGGTGGAGATGATATTTAATAAAATAAGTAGAAATCCACTAAAAGTTTTGTTTGGTTATCTTGCAATCCCGAGATAATCGTCTCCATGCTCCAAATCCATTTTAAAGCCATTTTTAAGGCATTTCGCGCATACATGAAATGAACACATTTTTCTCCAAAACTATAACAGATGCAAGCTTGTCCTGTTTGGTGGAGATGATATTTAATAAAATAAGTAGAAATCCACTAAAAGTTTGTTTGGTTATCTTGCAATCCCGAGATAATCGTCTCCATGCTCCAAATCCATTTTAAAGCCATTTTTAAGGCATTTCGCGCATACATGAAATGAACACATTTTTCTCCAAAACTATAACAGATGCAAGCTTGTCCTGTTTGGTGGAGATGATATTTAATAAAATAAGTAGAAATCCACTAAAAGTTTTGTTTGGTTATCTTGCAATCCCGAGATAATCGTCTCCATGCTCCAAATCCATTTTAAAGCCATTTTTAAGGCATTTCGCGCATACATGAAATGAACACATTTTTCTCCAAAACTATAACAGATGCAAGCTTGTCCTGTTTGGTGGAGATGATATTTAATAAAATAAGTAGAAATCCACTAAAAGTTTTGTTTGGTTATCTTGCAATCCCGAGATAATCGTCTCCATGCTCCAAATCCATTTTAAAGCCATTTTTAAGGCATTTCGCGCATACATGAAATGAACACATTTTTCTCCAAAACTATAACAGATGCAAGCTTGTCCTGTTTGGTGGAGATGATATTTAATAAAATAAGTAGAAATCCACTAAAAGTTTTGTTTGGTTATCTTGCAATCCCGAGATAATCGTCTCCATGCTCCAAATCCATTTTAAAGCCATTTTTAAGGCATTTCGCGCATACATGAAATGAACACATTTTTCTCCAAAACTATAACAGATGCAAGCTTGTCCTGTTTGGTGGAGATGATATTTAATAAAATAAGTAGAAATCCACTAAAAGTTTTGTTTGGTTATCTTGCAATCCCGAGATAATCGTCTCCATGCTCCAAATCCATTTTAAAGCCATTTTTAAGGCATTTCGCGCATACATGAAATGAACACATTTTTCTCCAAAACTATAACAGATGCAAGCTTGTCCTGTTTGGTGGAGATGATATTTAATAAAATAAGTAGAAATCCACTAAAAGTTTTGTTTGGTTATCTTGCAATCCCGAGATAATCGTCCTCCATGCTCCAAATCCATTTTAAAGCCATTTTTAAGGCATTTCGCGCATACATGAAATGAACACATTTTTCTCCAAAACTATAACAGATGCAAGCTTGTCCTGTTTGGTGGAGATGATATTTAATAAAATAAGTAGAATCCACTAAAAGTTTTGTTTGGTTATCTTGCAATCCCGAGATAATCGTCTCCATGCTCCAAATCCATTTTAAAGCCATTTTTAAGGCATTTCGCGCATACATGAAATGAACACATTTTTCTCCAAAACTATAACAGATGCAAGCTTGTCCTGTTTGGTGGAGATGATATTTAATAAAATAAGTAGAAATCCACTAAAAGTTTTGTTTGGTTATCTTGCAATCCCGAGATAATCGTCTCCATGCTCCAAATCCATTTTAAAGCCATTTTTAAGGCATTTCGCGCATACATGAAATGAACACATTTTTCTCCAAAACTATAACAGATGCAAGCTTGTCCTGTTTGGTGGAGATGATATTTAATAAAATAAGTAGAAATCCACTAAAAGTTTTGTTTGGTTATCTTGCAATCCCGAGATAATCGTCTC
>NW_027443793.1:0-35225 GCF_048569485.1 Anomaloglossus baeobatrachus | reverse complement strand
AAGGGGAGGGGAGTTGCTTGCGCCCTAAAGGAGGAGTTATTCAGATTCATTGCAGTGGGCGGCGGCTGCAAAACGCACCATTCTTCTTGTTTTGGCTCTGCAAAGCAGCCTTTTCAAGGGTTGGCTTGGGTGACAAAATGTCTTGTGTAGGCGTGGGTTTGTCTCCCTCTCGCTCTCTCTCCCTAAGATGTGTCCGGCATAGGCCAGGGTGCCACTCGAGGCCCAAACCAATTCTGGTTATCGCTTCTCGGCCTTTTGGCTAAGATCAAGTGTAGTATCTGTTCTTATCAGTTTAATATCTGATACGTCCCCTATCTGGGGACCATATATTAAATGGATTTTTAGAACAGGGAGATGGAAAAAGAGCTTGCTCTGTCCACTCCACGCATTGACCTGGTATTGCAGTACCTCCAGGAACGGTGCACCCCTTCTTAACCCAGTTTCCAAAAGCAGAACTCAATTCACCTGATTCATATTAGCCCGATTTAATGAATTGGAAGAAAGCATACGTCTTCATATGCACCTCAATTTGGCCCATTCACTTTTCACACTTCCTCCTTTTGTTTTTTATCTTTCACACTTTTGACTTTCTTTATTCATCCAAATAGCAAACTCATCACCACTCAACCTGACCAACTCGGCTATGTCCCCGTGCTGCAGTTCTCTGTCTTATCTAGATCATTTGCAATTGAATGGAATAGATCCCTTTTGGACAAAGTGGATTCACCTGCTGCTGCAGTGACCACAGGTGTGATAACATCTAGAATTGGCATCTGGTGCGATCTCTCCGCTTCCACTCCAAAGAAAGTTACCTGTTTATTCCTATCATGCATTGGTTTTTGGGGTTTTCTTTGAGTAATGATGATCTCTTTAGTAGTCTGTTGGCGCCCTCTCCTGGAGGAATAGTTTGCTTGCTCTTGGACATTCTAAAAGAGAGGTCATGATAGACATTGAGCTTCTGAGCTCAATTGGGGACAGTCATGGGTGATGAATGTTTGCAACCTACTGCGAAGCCTCATACCGCAATATAAGGAACGTCAAATACTAAGAAAGGGCGGCCTATGAAAGAATTACTACTTTCAATAAGTACACTTAAACGGCTAATTGGGAATAGAAAAACTGTAAAAAGCCCTCTGAGAAAGCCCCCCTCTAACCTTTGATAGTAAGCTTTTCTGTAGTCTGCCTGTTGATGTATTTTCCGTTTGAACTGTGCACAACATGAAGAGACGGAACACTGGCGGCTTGTCACAATGCCCCCCGATGACATCACAATAGCGCTGCTGCCTAGAAAACAAGCTGCGCAGAAGAAGTTGTTCTTTGGGTGGGAGGGTGGGCTAGTGGAAGGAGGGGGCAATCTCTTTTTTTCCCGGGTGGTAGGGGGATGACAGGAGAAGGGAAGCGGGTGGTGAGAAAGGTACAGAGGGCAGGGTTTGGGGGCTGGGAAGGAAAGGGAAAAGATTAGGGTTTGGGGATGATGAAAGGGCTTTCTACGGGTAAGGATGGCAAAGGGTGGCAGTGACGGAAAGTCAGGCAACCTGTCCTGTCCGTCTTTTTGTATCGTGAATTGGAAAGACTGCAAGGGGGAGGGGAGTTGCTTGCGCCCTAAAGGAGGAGTTATTCAGATTCATTGCAGTGGGCGGCGGCTGCAAAACGCACCATTCTTCTTGTTTTGGCTCTGCAAAGCAGCCTTTTCAAGGGTTGGCTTGGGTGACAAAATGTCTTGTGTAGGCGTGGGTTTGTCTCCCTCTCGCTCTCTCTCCCTAAGATGTGTCCGGCATAGGCCAGGGTGCCACTCGAGGCCCAAACCAATTCTGGTTATCGCTTCTCGGCCTTTTGGCTAAGATCAAGTGTAGTATCTGTTCTTATCAGTTTAATATCTGATACGTCCCCTATCTGGGGACCATATATTAAATGGATTTTTAGAACAGGGAGATGGAAAAAGAGCTTGCTCTGTCCACTCCACGCATTGACCTGGTATTGCAGTACCTCCAGGAACGGTGCACCCCTTCTTAACCCAGTTTCCAAAAGCAGAACTCAATTCACCTGATTCATATTAGCCCGATTTAATGAATTGGAAGAAAGCATACGTCTTCATATGCACCTCAATTTGGCCCATTCACTTTTCACACTTCCTCCTTTTGTTTTTTATCTTTCACACTTTTGACTTTCTTTATTCATCCAAATAGCAAACTCATCACCACTCAACCTGACCAACTCGGCTATGTCCCCGTGCTGCAGTTCTCTGTCTTATCTAGATCATTTGCAATTGAATGGAATAGATCCCTTTTGGACAAAGTGGATTCACCTGCTGCTGCAGTGACCACAGGTGTGATAACATCTAGAATTGGCATCTGGTGCGATCTCTCCGCTTCCACTCCAAAGAAAGTTACCTGTTTATTCCTATCATGCATTGGTTTTTGGGGTTTTCTTTGAGTAATGATGATCTCTTTAGTAGTCTGTTGGCGCCCTCTCCTGGAGGAATAGTTTGCTTGCTCTTGGACATTCTAAAAGAGAGGTCATGATAGACATTGAGCTTCTGAGCTCAATTGGGGACAGTCATGGGTGATGAATGTTTGCAACCTACTGCGAAGCCTCATACCGCAATATAAGGAACGTCAAATACTAAGAAAGGGCGGCCTATGAAAGAATTACTACTTTCAATAAGTACACTTAAACGGCTAATTGGGAATAGAAAAACTGTAAAAAGCCCTCTGAGAAAGCCCCCCTCTAACCTTTGATAGTAAGCTTTTCTGTAGTCTGCCTGTTGATGTATTTTCCGTTTGAACTGTGCACAACATGAAGAGACGGAACACTGGCGGCTTGTCACAATGCCCCCCGATGACATCACAATAGCGCTGCTGCCTAGAAAACAAGCTGCGCAGAAGAAGTTGTTCTTTGGGTGGGAGGGTGGGCTAGTGGAAGGAGGGGGCAATCTCTTTTTTTCCCGGGTGGTAGGGGGATGACAGGAGAAGGGAAGCGGGTGGTGAGAAAGGTACAGAGGGCAGGGTTTGGGGGCTGGGAAGGAAAGGGAAAAGATTAGGGTTTGGGGATGATGAAAGGGCTTTCTACGGGTAAGGATGGCAAAGGGTGGCAGTGACGGAAAGTCAGGCAACCTGTCCTGTCCGTCTTTTTGTATCGTGAATTGGAAAGACTGCAAGGGGGAGGGGAGTTGCTTGCGCCCTAAAGGAGGAGTTATTCAGATTCATTGCAGTGGGCGGCGGCTGCAAAACGCACCATTCTTCTTGTTTTGGCTCTGCAAAGCAGCCTTTTCAAGGGTTGGCTTGGGTGACAAAATGTCTTGTGTAGGCGTGGGTTTGTCTCCCTCTCGCTCTCTCTCCCTAAGATGTGTCCGGCATAGGCCAGGGTGCCACTCGAGGCCCAAACCAATTCTGGTTATCGCTTCTCGGCCTTTTGGCTAAGATCAAGTGTAGTATCTGTTCTTATCAGTTTAATATCTGATACGTCCCCTATCTGGGGACCATATATTAAATGGATTTTTAGAACAGGGAGATGGAAAAAGAGCTTGCTCTGTCCACTCCACGCATTGACCTGGTATTGCAGTACCTCCAGGAACGGTGCACCCCTTCTTAACCCAGTTTCCAAAAGCAGAACTCAATTCACCTGATTCATATTAGCCCGATTTAATGAATTGGAAGAAAGCATACGTCTTCATATGCACCTCAATTTGGCCCATTCACTTTTCACACTTCCTCCTTTTGTTTTTTATCTTTCACACTTTTGACTTTCTTTATTCATCCAAATAGCAAACTCATCACCACTCAACCTGACCAACTCGGCTATGTCCCCGTGCTGCAGTTCTCTGTCTTATCTAGATCATTTGCAATTGAATGGAATAGATCCCTTTTGGACAAAGTGGATTCACCTGCTGCTGCAGTGACCACAGGTGTGATAACATCTAGAATTGGCATCTGGTGCGATCTCTCCGCTTCCACTCCAAAGAAAGTTACCTGTTTATTCCTATCATGCATTGGTTTTTGGGGTTTTCTTTGAGTAATGATGATCTCTTTAGTAGTCTGTTGGCGCCCTCTCCTGGAGGAATAGTTTGCTTGCTCTTGGACATTCTAAAAGAGAGGTCATGATAGACATTGAGCTTCTGAGCTCAATTGGGGACAGTCATGGGTGATGAATGTTTGCAACCTACTGCGAAGCCTCATACCGCAATATAAGGAACGTCAAATACTAAGAAAGGGCGGCCTATGAAAGAATTACTACTTTCAATAAGTACACTTAAACGGCTAATTGGGAATAGAAAAACTGTAAAAAGCCCTCTGAGAAAGCCCCCCTCTAACCTTTGATAGTAAGCTTTTCTGTAGTCTGCCTGTTGATGTATTTTCCGTTTGAACTGTGCACAACATGAAGAGACGGAACACTGGCGGCTTGTCACAATGCCCCCCGATGACATCACAATAGCGCTGCTGCCTAGAAAACAAGCTGCGCAGAAGAAGTTGTTCTTTGGGTGGGAGGGTGGGCTAGTGGAAGGAGGGGGCAATCTCTTTTTTTCCCGGGTGGTAGGGGGATGACAGGAGAAGGGAAGCGGGTGGTGAGAAAGGTACAGAGGGCAGGGTTTGGGGGCTGGGAAGGAAAGGGAAAAGATTAGGGTTTGGGGATGATGAAAGGGCTTTCTACGGGTAAGGATGGCAAAGGGTGGCAGTGACGGAAAGTCAGGCAACCTGTCCTGTCCGTCTTTTTGTATCGTGAATTGGAAAGACTGCAAGGGGGAGGGGAGTTGCTTGCGCCCTAAAGGAGGAGTTATTCAGATTCATTGCAGTGGGCGGCGGCTGCAAAACGCACCATTCTTCTTGTTTTGGCTCTGCAAAGCAGCCTTTTCAAGGGTTGGCTTGGGTGACAAAATGTCTTGTGTAGGCGTGGGTTTGTCTCCCTCTCGCTCTCTCTCCCTAAGATGTGTCCGGCATAGGCCAGGGTGCCACTCGAGGCCCAAACCAATTCTGGTTATCGCTTCTCGGCCTTTTGGCTAAGATCAAGTGTAGTATCTGTTCTTATCAGTTTAATATCTGATACGTCCCCTATCTGGGGACCATATATTAAATGGATTTTTAGAACAGGGAGATGGAAAAAGAGCTTGCTCTGTCCACTCCACGCATTGACCTGGTATTGCAGTACCTCCAGGAACGGTGCACCCCTTCTTAACCCAGTTTCCAAAAGCAGAACTCAATTCACCTGATTCATATTAGCCCGATTTAATGAATTGGAAGAAAGCATACGTCTTCATATGCACCTCAATTTGGCCCATTCACTTTTCACACTTCCTCCTTTTGTTTTTTATCTTTCACACTTTTGACTTTCTTTATTCATCCAAATAGCAAACTCATCACCACTCAACCTGACCAACTCGGCTATGTCCCCGTGCTGCAGTTCTCTGTCTTATCTAGATCATTTGCAATTGAATGGAATAGATCCCTTTTGGACAAAGTGGATTCACCTGCTGCTGCAGTGACCACAGGTGTGATAACATCTAGAATTGGCATCTGGTGCGATCTCTCCGCTTCCACTCCAAAGAAAGTTACCTGTTTATTCCTATCATGCATTGGTTTTTGGGGTTTTCTTTGAGTAATGATGATCTCTTTAGTAGTCTGTTGGCGCCCTCTCCTGGAGGAATAGTTTGCTTGCTCTTGGACATTCTAAAAGAGAGGTCATGATAGACATTGAGCTTCTGAGCTCAATTGGGGACAGTCATGGGTGATGAATGTTTGCAACCTACTGCGAAGCCTCATACCGCAATATAAGGAACGTCAAATACTAAGAAAGGGCGGCCTATGAAAGAATTACTACTTTCAATAAGTACACTTAAACGGCTAATTGGGAATAGAAAAACTGTAAAAAGCCCTCTGAGAAAAAGCCCCCCTCTAACCTTTGATAGTAAGCTTTTCTGTAGTCTGCCTGTTGATGTATTTTCCGTTTGAACTGTGCACAACATGAAGAGACGGAACACTGGCTGCTTGTCACAATGCCCCCCGATGACATCACAATAGCGCTGCTGCCTAGAAAACAAGCTGCGCAGAAGAAGTTGTTCTTTGGGTGGGAGGGTGGGCTAGTGGAAGGAGGGGGCAATCTCTTTTTTTCCCGGGTGGTAGGGGGATGACAGGAGAAGGGAAGCGGGTGGTGAGAAAGGTACAGAGGGCAGGGTTTGGGGGCTGGGAAGGAAAGGGAAAAGATTAGGGTTTGGGGATGATGAAAGGGCTTTCTACGGGTAAGGATGGCAAAGGGTGGCAGTGACGGAAAGTCAGGCAACCTGTCCTGTCCGTCTTTTTGTATCGTGAATTGGAAAGACTGCAAGGGGGAGGGGAGTTGCTTGCGCCCTAAAGGAGGAGTTATTCAGATTCATTGCAGTGGGCGGCGGCTGCAAAACGCACCATTCTTCTTGTTTTGGCTCTGCAAAGCAGCCTTTTCAAGGGTTGGCTTGGGTGACAAAATGTCTTGTGTAGGCGTGGGTTTGTCTCCCTCTCGCTCTCTCTCCCTAAGATGTGTCCGGCATAGGCCAGGGTGCCACTCGAGGCCCAAACCAATTCTGGTTATCGCTTCTCGGCCTTTTGGCTAAGATCAAGTGTAGTATCTGTTCTTATCAGTTTAATATCTGATACGTCCCCTATCTGGGGACCATATATTAAATGGATTTTTAGAACAGGGAGATGGAAAAAGAGCTTGCTCTGTCCACTCCACGCATTGACCTGGTATTGCAGTACCTCCAGGAACGGTGCACCCCTTCTTAACCCAGTTTCCAAAAGCAGAACTCAATTCACCTGATTCATATTAGCCCGATTTAATGAATTGGAAGAAAGCATACGTCTTCATATGCACCTCAATTTGGCCCATTCACTTTTCACACTTCCTCCTTTTGTTTTTTATCTTTCACACTTTTGACTTTCTTTATTCATCCAAATAGCAAACTCATCACCACTCAACCTGACCAACTCGGCTATGTCCCCGTGCTGCAGTTCTCTGTCTTATCTAGATCATTTGCAATTGAATGGAATAGATCCCTTTTGGACAAAGTGGATTCACCTGCTGCTGCAGTGACCACAGGTGTGATAACATCTAGAATTGGCATCTGGTGCGATCTCTCCGCTTCCACTCCAAAGAAAGTTACCTGTTTATTCCTATCATGCATTGGTTTTTGGGGTTTTCTTTGAGTAATGATGATCTCTTTAGTAGTCTGTTGGCGCCCTCTCCTGGAGGAATAGTTTGCTTGCTCTTGGACATTCTAAAAGAGAGGTCATGATAGACATTGAGCTTCTGAGCTCAATTGGGGACAGTCATGGGTGATGAATGTTTGCAACCTACTGCGAAGCCTCATACCGCAATATAAGGAACGTCAAATACTAAGAAAGGGCGGCCTATGAAAGAATTACTACTTTCAATAAGTACACTTAAACGGCTAATTGGGAATAGAAAAACTGTAAAAAGCCCTCTGAGAAAGCCCCCCTCTAACCTTTGATAGTAAGCTTTTCTGTAGTCTGCCTGTTGATGTATTTTCCGTTTGAACTGTGCACAACATGAAGAGACGGAACACTGGCGGCTTGTCACAATGCCCCCCGATGACATCACAATAGCGCTGCTGCCTAGAAAACAAGCTGCGCAGAAGAAGTTGTTCTTTGGGTGGGAGGGTGGGCTAGTGGAAGGAGGGGGCAATCTCTTTTTTTCCCGGGTGGTAGGGGGATGACAGGAGAAGGGAAGCGGGTGGTGAGAAAGGTACAGAGGGCAGGGTTTGGGGGCTGGGAAGGAAAGGGAAAAGATTAGGGTTTGGGGATGATGAAAGGGCTTTCTACGGGTAAGGATGGCAAAGGGTGGCAGTGACGGAAAGTCAGGCAACCTGTCCTGTCCGTCTTTTTGTATCGTGAATTGGAAAGACTGCAAGGGGGAGGGGAGTTGCTTGCGCCCTAAAGGAGGAGTTATTCAGATTCATTGCAGTGGGCGGCGGCTGCAAAACGCACCATTCTTCTTGTTTTGGCTCTGCAAAGCAGCCTTTTCAAGGGTTGGCTTGGGTGACAAAATGTCTTGTGTAGGCGTGGGTTTGTCTCCCTCTCGCTCTCTCTCCCTAAGATGTGTCCGGCATAGGCCAGGGTGCCACTCGAGGCCCAAACCAATTCTGGTTATCGCTTCTCGGCCTTTTGGCTAAGATCAAGTGTAGTATCTGTTCTTATCAGTTTAATATCTGATACGTCCCCTATCTGGGGACCATATATTAAATGGATTTTTAGAACAGGGAGATGGAAAAAGAGCTTGCTCTGTCCACTCCACGCATTGACCTGGTATTGCAGTACCTCCAGGAACGGTGCACCCCTTCTTAACCCAGTTTCCAAAAGCAGAACTCAATTCACCTGATTCATATTAGCCCGATTTAATGAATTGGAAGAAAGCATACGTCTTCATATGCACCTCAATTTGGCCCATTCACTTTTCACACTTCCTCCTTTTGTTTTTTATCTTTCACACTTTTGACTTTCTTTATTCATCCAAATAGCAAACTCATCACCACTCAACCTGACCAACTCGGCTATGTCCCCGTGCTGCAGTTCTCTGTCTTATCTAGATCATTTGCAATTGAATGGAATAGATCCCTTTTGGACAAAGTGGATTCACCTGCTGCTGCAGTGACCACAGGTGTGATAACATCTAGAATTGGCATCTGGTGCGATCTCTCCGCTTCCACTCCAAAGAAAGTTACCTGTTTATTCCTATCATGCATTGGTTTTTGGGGTTTTCTTTGAGTAATGATGATCTCTTTAGTAGTCTGTTGGCGCCCTCTCCTGGAGGAATAGTTTGCTTGCTCTTGGACATTCTAAAAGAGAGGTCATGATAGACATTGAGCTTCTGAGCTCAATTGGGGACAGTCATGGGTGATGAATGTTTGCAACCTACTGCGAAGCCTCATACCGCAATATAAGGAACGTCAAATACTAAGAAAGGGCGGCCTATGAAAGAATTACTACTTTCAATAAGTACACTTAAACGGCTAATTGGGAATAGAAAAACTGTAAAAAGCCCTCTGAGAAAGCCCCCCTCTAACCTTTGATAGTAAGCTTTTCTGTAGTCTGCCTGTTGATGTATTTTCCGTTTGAACTGTGCACAACATGAAGAGACGGAACACTGGCGGCTTGTCACAATGCCCCCCGATGACATCACAATAGCGCTGCTGCCTAGAAAACAAGCTGCGCAGAAGAAGTTGTTCTTTGGGTGGGAGGGTGGGCTAGTGGAAGGAGGGGGCAATCTCTTTTTTTCCCGGGTGGTAGGGGGATGACAGGAGAAGGGAAGCGGGTGGTGAGAAAGGTACAGAGGGCAGGGTTTGGGGGCTGGGAAGGAAAGGGAAAAGATTAGGGTTTGGGGATGATGAAAGGGCTTTCTACGGGTAAGGATGGCAAAGGGTGGCAGTGACGGAAAGTCAGGCAACCTGTCCTGTCCGTCTTTTTGTATCGTGAATTGGAAAGACTGCAAGGGGGAGGGGAGTTGCTTGCGCCCTAAAGGAGGAGTTATTCAGATTCATTGCAGTGGGCGGCGGCTGCAAAACGCACCATTCTTCTTGTTTTGGCTCTGCAAAGCAGCCTTTTCAAGGGTTGGCTTGGGTGACAAAATGTCTTGTGTAGGCGTGGGTTTGTCTCCCTCTCGCTCTCTCTCCCTAAGATGTGTCCGGCATAGGCCAGGGTGCCACTCGAGGCCCAAACCAATTCTGGTTATCGCTTCTCGGCCTTTTGGCTAAGATCAAGTGTAGTATCTGTTCTTATCAGTTTAATATCTGATACGTCCCCTATCTGGGGACCATATATTAAATGGATTTTTAGAACAGGGAGATGGAAAAAGAGCTTGCTCTGTCCACTCCACGCATTGACCTGGTATTGCAGTACCTCCAGGAACGGTGCACCCCTTCTTAACCCAGTTTCCAAAAGCAGAACTCAATTCACCTGATTCATATTAGCCCGATTTAATGAATTGGAAGAAAGCATACGTCTTCATATGCACCTCAATTTGGCCCATTCACTTTTCACACTTCCTCCTTTTGTTTTTTATCTTTCACACTTTTGACTTTCTTTATTCATCCAAATAGCAAACTCATCACCACTCAACCTGACCAACTCGGCTATGTCCCCGTGCTGCAGTTCTCTGTCTTATCTAGATCATTTGCAATTGAATGGAATAGATCCCTTTTGGACAAAGTGGATTCACCTGCTGCTGCAGTGACCACAGGTGTGATAACATCTAGAATTGGCATCTGGTGCGATCTCTCCGCTTCCACTCCAAAGAAAGTTACCTGTTTATTCCTATCATGCATTGGTTTTTGGGGTTTTCTTTGAGTAATGATGATCTCTTTAGTAGTCTGTTGGCGCCCTCTCCTGGAGGAATAGTTTGCTTGCTCTTGGACATTCTAAAAGAGAGGTCATGATAGACATTGAGCTTCTGAGCTCAATTGGGGACAGTCATGGGTGATGAATGTTTGCAACCTACTGCGAAGCCTCATACCGCAATATAAGGAACGTCAAATACTAAGAAAGGGCGGCCTATGAAAGAATTACTACTTTCAATAAGTACACTTAAACGGCTAATTGGGAATAGAAAAACTGTAAAAAGCCCTCTGAGAAAGCCCCCCTCTAACCTTTGATAGTAAGCTTTTCTGTAGTCTGCCTGTTGATGTATTTTCCGTTTGAACTGTGCACAACATGAAGAGACGGAACACTGGCGGCTTGTCACAATGCCCCCCGATGACATCACAATAGCGCTGCTGCCTAGAAAACAAGCTGCGCAGAAGAAGTTGTTCTTTGGGTGGGAGGGTGGGCTAGTGGAAGGAGGGGGCAATCTCTTTTTTTCCCGGGTGGTAGGGGGATGACAGGAGAAGGGAAGCGGGTGGTGAGAAAGGTACAGAGGGCAGGGTTTGGGGGCTGGGAAGGAAAGGGAAAAGATTAGGGTTTGGGGATGATGAAAGGGCTTTCTACGGGTAAGGATGGCAAAGGGTGGCAGTGACGGAAAGTCAGGCAACCTGTCCTGTCCGTCTTTTTGTATCGTGAATTGGAAAGACTGCAAGGGGGAGGGGAGTTGCTTGCGCCCTAAAGGAGGAGTTATTCAGATTCATTGCAGTGGGCGGCGGCTGCAAAACGCACCATTCTTCTTGTTTTGGCTCTGCAAAGCAGCCTTTTCAAGGGTTGGCTTGGGTGACAAAATGTCTTGTGTAGGCGTGGGTTTGTCTCCCTCTCGCTCTCTCTCCCTAAGATGTGTCCGGCATAGGCCAGGGTGCCACTCGAGGCCCAAACCAATTCTGGTTATCGCTTCTCGGCCTTTTGGCTAAGATCAAGTGTAGTATCTGTTCTTATCAGTTTAATATCTGATACGTCCCCTATCTGGGGACCATATATTAAATGGATTTTTAGAACAGGGAGATGGAAAAAGAGCTTGCTCTGTCCACTCCACGCATTGACCTGGTATTGCAGTACCTCCAGGAACGGTGCACCCCTTCTTAACCCAGTTTCCAAAAGCAGAACTCAATTCACCTGATTCATATTAGCCCGATTTAATGAATTGGAAGAAAGCATACGTCTTCATATGCACCTCAATTTGGCCCATTCACTTTTCACACTTCCTCCTTTTGTTTTTTATCTTTCACACTTTTGACTTTCTTTATTCATCCAAATAGCAAACTCATCACCACTCAACCTGACCAACTCGGCTATGTCCCCGTGCTGCAGTTCTCTGTCTTATCTAGATCATTTGCAATTGAATGGAATAGATCCCTTTTGGACAAAGTGGATTCACCTGCTGCTGCAGTGACCACAGGTGTGATAACATCTAGAATTGGCATCTGGTGCGATCTCTCCGCTTCCACTCCAAAGAAAGTTACCTGTTTATTCCTATCATGCATTGGTTTTTGGGGTTTTCTTTGAGTAATGATGATCTCTTTAGTAGTCTGTTGGCGCCCTCTCCTGGAGGAATAGTTTGCTTGCTCTTGGACATTCTAAAAGAGAGGTCATGATAGACATTGAGCTTCTGAGCTCAATTGGGACAGTCATGGGTGATGAATGTTTGCAACCTACTGCGAAGCCTCATACCGCAATATAAGGAACGTCAAATACTAAGAAAGGGCGGCCTATGAAAGAATTACTACTTTCAATAAGTACACTTAAACGGCTAATTGGGAATAGAAAAACTGTAAAAAGCCCTCTGAGAAAGCCCCCTCTAACCTTTGATAGTAAGCTTTTCTGTAGTCTGCCTGTTGATGTATTTTCCGTTTGAACTGTGCACAACATGAAGAGACGGAACACTGGCGGCTTGTCACAATGCCCCCCGATGACATCACAATAGCGCTGCTGCCTAGAAAACAAGCTCGCGCAGAAGAAGTTGTTCTTTGGGTGGGAGGGTGGGCTAGTGGAAGGAGGGGGCAATCTCTTTTTTTCCCGGGTGGTAGGGGGATGACAGGAGAAGGGAAGCGGGTGGTGAGAAAGGTACAGAGGGCAGGGTTTGGGGGCTGGAAGGAAAGGGAAAAGATTAGGGTTTGGGGATGATGAAAGGGCTTTCTACGGGTAAGGATGGCAAAGGGTGGCAGTGACGGAAAGTCAGGCAACCTGTCCTGTCCGTCTTTTTGTATCGTGAATTGGAAAGACTGCAAGGGGGAGGGGAGTTGCTTGCGCCCTAAAGGAGGAGTTATTCAGATTCATTGCAGTGGGCGGCGGCTGCAAAACGCACCATTCTTCTTGTTTTGGCTCTGCAAAGCAGCCTTTTCAAGGGTTGGCTTGGGTGACAAAATGTCTTGTGTAGGCGTGGGTTTGTCTCCCTCTCGCTCTCTCTCCCTAAGATGTGTCCGGCATAGGCCAGGGTGCCACTCGAGGCCCAAACCAATTCTGGTTATCGCTTCTCGGCCTTTTGGCTAAGATCAAGTGTAGTATCTGTTCTTATCAGTTTAATATCTGATACGTCCCCTATCTGGGGACCATATATTAAATGGATTTTTAGAACAGGGAGATGGAAAAAGAGCTTGCTCTGTCCACTCCACGCATTGACCTGGTATTGCAGTACCTCCAGGAACGGTGCACCCCTTCTTAACCCAGTTTCCAAAAGCAGAACTCAATTCACCTGATTCATATTAGCCCGATTTAATGAATTGGAAGAAAGCATACGTCTTCATATGCACCTCAATTTGGCCCATTCACTTTTCACACTTCCTCCTTTTGTTTTTTATCTTTCACACTTTTGACTTTCTTTATTCATCCAAATAGCAAACTCATCACCACTCAACCTGACCAACTCGGCTATGTCCCCGTGCTGCAGTTCTCTGTCTTATCTAGATCATTTGCAATTGAATGGAATAGATCCCTTTTGGACAAAGTGGATTCACCTGCTGCTGCAGTGACCACAGGTGTGATAACATCTAGAATTGGCATCTGGTGCGATCTCTCCGCTTCCACTCCAAAGAAAGTTACCTGTTTATTCCTATCATGCATTGGTTTTTGGGGTTTTCTTTGAGTAATGATGATCTCTTTAGTAGTCTGTTGGCGCCCTCTCCTGGAGGAATAGTTTGCTTGCTCTTGGACATTCTAAAAGAGAGGTCATGATAGACATTGAGCTTCTGAGCTCAATTGGGGACAGTCATGGGTGATGAATGTTTGCAACCTACTGCGAAGCCTCATACCGCAATATAAGGAACGTCAAATACTAAGAAAGGGCGGCCTATGAAAGAATTACTACTTTCAATAAGTACACTTAAACGGCTAATTGGGAATAGAAAAACTGTAAAAAGCCCTCTGAGAAAGCCCCCCTCTAACCTTTGATAGTAAGCTTTTCTGTAGTCTGCCTGTTGATGTATTTTCCGTTTGAACTGTGCACAACATGAAGAGACGGAACACTGGCGGCTTGTCACAATGCCCCCCGATGACATCACAATAGCGCTGCTGCCTAGAAAACAAGCTGCGCAGAAGAAGTTGTTCTTTGGGTGGGAGGGTGGGCTAGTGGAAGGAGGGGGCAATCTCTTTTTTTCCCGGGTGGTAGGGGGATGACAGGAGAAGGGAAGCGGGTGGTGAGAAAGGTACAGAGGGCAGGGTTTGGGGGCTGGGAAGGAAAGGGAAAAGATTAGGGTTTGGGGATGATGAAAGGGCTTTCTACGGGTAAGGATGGCAAAGGGTGGCAGTGACGGAAAGTCAGGCAACCTGTCCTGTCCGTCTTTTTGTATCGTGAATTGGAAAGACTGCAAGGGGGAGGGGAGTTGCTTGCGCCCTAAAGGAGGAGTTATTCAGATTCATTGCAGTGGGCGGCGGCTGCAAAACGCACCATTCTTCTTGTTTTGGCTCTGCAAAGCAGCCTTTTCAAGGGTTGGCTTGGGTGACAAAATGTCTTGTGTAGGCGTGGGTTTGTCTCCCTCTCGCTCTCTCTCCCTAAGATGTGTCCGGCATAGGCCAGGGTGCCACTCGAGGCCCAAACCAATTCTGGTTATCGCTTCTCGGCCTTTTGGCTAAGATCAAGTGTAGTGTTGTTCGAAGAGGTGGTTTAAGCTCCAGGCCACCTTAGTACAATGATACAATGCACACTGGAAGGTTGCGCTTGCTAGTACTCTGGGTGGATAGTATATTCATCTAGAGGAAAACATGGCCCTACCAGGATCGAGGCTATTAGACTGAGTAAGGGTGGGGGGCTATGGTACAACGTGCCCCAGGACTGACGACCCTGGAGTGAGTCTGAGCTTGCTGGCTTGGGACCCCCGGCAAGCTTGGGCTCTGTAGCACACCGTACCTTGCCTTTTCATACTTTTTGAGCATATTGCCCTATCCCGGCCTTCTGGCTAGGAAGGGAAATTTTTATAATCCCGGTCGGAGGTCTGGTCAGCTTTGGGCTGAGAAACTAACACCCGGTTGGAGGTCTGGGTCAGCTTCGGCTGAGAAACCAACACCCGGTTGGAGGTCTGGGTCAGCTTCGGCTGAGAAACCAACACCCGGTTGGAGGTCCGGTTAGCCTTGGGCTGAGAAACCAACACCGGTTGACGGTCCGGGCAGTTTCGGCTGCGAAACCAACAACTAGTAGCTCTCTACTCCACTTGGGTAAGATGCCTGGGTGGACGCTGGGAGCAACGACAAGGCTCAACCAGGCTTCGGCTTGGGAGAGCACCGAAGATCCCTGACCCTTGCTGTGGCCTTCTGGCTCGGAGGGACGGGGTTGATTTTTGGGGACCCTCTCCTCACGGTGGGGTCCACACGAATCCTAGCCTTTGCACTGTTTTTGGTGTGACTTCGGTCATGCATTTTTTGTGGTGCTTTGGAAAGCTTCATTAAATCAAAATCTGTTCTTATCAGTTTAATATCTGATACGTCCCCTATCTGGGGACCATATATTAAATGGATTTTTAGAACAGGGAGATGGAAAAAGAGCTTGCTCTGTCCACTCCACGCATTGACCTGGTATTGCAGTACCTCCAGGAACGGTGCACCCCTTCTTAACCCAGTTTCCAAAAGCAGAACTCAATTCACCTGATTCATATTAGCCCGATTTAATGAATTGGAAGAAAGCATACGTCTTCATATGCACCTCAATTTGGCCCATTCACTTTTCACACTTCCTCCTTTTGTTTTTTATCTTTCACACTTTTGACTTTCTTTATTCATCCAAATAGCAAACTCATCACCACTCAACCTGACCAACTCGGCTATGTCCCCGTGCTGCAGTTCTCTGTCTTATCTAGATCATTTGCAATTGAATGGAATAGATCCCTTTTGGACAAAGTGGATTCACCTGCTGCTGCAGTGACCACAGGTGTGATAACATCTAGAATTGGCATCTGGTGCGATCTCTCCGCTTCCACTCCAAAGAAAGTTACCTGTTTATTCCTATCATGCATTGGTTTTTGGGGTTTTCTTTGAGTAATGATGATCTCTTTAGTAGTCTGTTGGCGCCCTCTCCTGGAGGAATAGTTTGCTTGCTCTTGGACATTCTAAAAGAGAGGTCATGATAGACATTGAGCTTCTGAGCTCAATTGGGGACAGTCATGGGTGATGAATGTTTGCAACCTACTGCGAAGCCTCATACCGCAATATAAGGAACGTCAAATACTAAGAAAGGGCGGCCTATGAAAGAATTACTACTTTCAATAAGTACACTTAAACGGCTAATTGGGAATAGAAAAACTGTAAAAAGCCCTCTGAGAAAGCCCCCCTCTAACCTTTGATAGTAAGCTTTTCTGTAGTCTGCCTGTTGATGTATTTTCCGTTTGAACTGTGCACAACATGAAGAGACGGAACACTGGCGGCTTGTCACAATGCCCCCCGATGACATCACAATAGCGCTGCTGCCTAGAAAACAAGCTGCGCAGAAGAAGTTGTTCTTTGGGTGGGAGGGTGGGCTAGTGGAAGGAGGGGGCAATCTCTTTTTTTCCCGGGTGGTAGGGGGATGACAGGAGAAGGGAAGCGGGTGGTGAGAAAGGTACAGAGGGCAGGGTTTGGGGGCTGGGAAGGAAAGGGAAAAGATTAGGGTTTGGGGATGATGAAAGGGCTTTCTACGGGTAAGGATGGCAAAGGGTGGCAGTGACGGAAAGTCAGGCAACCTGTCCTGTCCGTCTTTTTGTATCGTGAATTGGAAAGACTGCAAGGGGGAGGGGAGTTGCTTGCGCCCTAAAGGAGGAGTTATTCAGATTCATTGCAGTGGGCGGCGGCTGCAAAACGCACCATTCTTCTTGTTTTGGCTCTGCAAAGCAGCCTTTTCAAGGGTTGGCTTGGGTGACAAAATGTCTTGTGTAGGCGTGGGTTTGTCTCCCTCTCGCTCTCTCTCCCTAAGATGTGTCCGGCATAGGCCAGGGTGCCACTCGAGGCCCAAACCAATTCTGGTTATCGCTTCTCGGCCTTTTGGCTAAGATCAAGTGTAGTATCTGTTCTTATCAGTTTAATATCTGATACGTCCCCTATCTGGGGACCATATATTAAATGGATTTTTAGAACAGGGAGATGGAAAAAGAGCTTGCTCTGTCCACTCCACGCATTGACCTGGTATTGCAGTACCTCCAGGAACGGTGCACCCCTTCTTAACCCAGTTTCCAAAAGCAGAACTCAATTCACCTGATTCATATTAGCCCGATTTAATGAATTGGAAGAAAGCATACGTCTTCATATGCACCTCAATTTGGCCCATTCACTTTTCACACTTCCTCCTTTTGTTTTTTATCTTTCACACTTTTGACTTTCTTTATTCATCCAAATAGCAAACTCATCACCACTCAACCTGACCAACTCGGCTATGTCCCCGTGCTGCAGTTCTCTGTCTTATCTAGATCATTTGCAATTGAATGGAATAGATCCCTTTTGGACAAAGTGGATTCACCTGCTGCTGCAGTGACCACAGGTGTGATAACATCTAGAATTGGCATCTGGTGCGATCTCTCCGCTTCCACTCCAAAGAAAGTTACCTGTTTATTCCTATCATGCATTGGTTTTTGGGGTTTTCTTTGAGTAATGATGATCTCTTTAGTAGTCTGTTGGCGCCCTCTCCTGGAGGAATAGTTTGCTTGCTCTTGGACATTCTAAAAGAGAGGTCATGATAGACATTGAGCTTCTGAGCTCAATTGGGGACAGTCATGGGTGATGAATGTTTGCAACCTACTGCGAAGCCTCATACCGCAATATAAGGAACGTCAAATACTAAGAAAGGGCGGCCTATGAAAGAATTACTACTTTCAATAAGTACACTTAAACGGCTAATTGGGAATAGAAAAACTGTAAAAAGCCCTCTGAGAAAGCCCCCCTCTAACCTTTGATAGTAAGCTTTTCTGTAGTCTGCCTGTTGATGTATTTTCCGTTTGAACTGTGCACAACATGAAGAGACGGAACACTGGCGGCTTGTCACAATGCCCCCCGATGACATCACAATAGCGCTGCTGCCTAGAAAACAAGCTGCGCAGAAGAAGTTGTTCTTTGGGTGGGAGGGTGGGCTAGTGGAAGGAGGGGGCAATCTCTTTTTTTCCCGGGTGGTAGGGGGATGACAGGAGAAGGGAAGCGGGTGGTGAGAAAGGTACAGAGGGCAGGGTTTGGGGGCTGGGAAGGAAAGGGAAAAGATTAGGGTTTGGGGATGATGAAAGGGCTTTCTACGGGTAAGGATGGCAAAGGGTGGCAGTGACGGAAAGTCAGGCAACCTGTCCTGTCCGTCTTTTTGTATCGTGAATTGGAAAGACTGCAAGGGGGAGGGGAGTTGCTTGCGCCCTAAAGGAGGAGTTATTCAGATTCATTGCAGTGGGCGGCGGCTGCAAAACGCACCATTCTTCTTGTTTTGGCTCTGCAAAGCAGCCTTTTCAAGGGTTGGCTTGGGTGACAAAATGTCTTGTGTAGGCGTGGGTTTGTCTCCCTCTCGCTCTCTCTCCCTAAGATGTGTCCGGCATAGGCCAGGGTGCCACTCGAGGCCCAAACCAATTCTGGTTATCGCTTCTCGGCCTTTTGGCTAAGATCAAGTGTAGTATCTGTTCTTATCAGTTTAATATCTGATACGTCCCCTATCTGGGGACCATATATTAAATGGATTTTTAGAACAGGGAGATGGAAAAAGAGCTTGCTCTGTCCACTCCACGCATTGACCTGGTATTGCAGTACCTCCAGGAACGGTGCACCCCTTCTTAACCCAGTTTCCAAAAGCAGAACTCAATTCACCTGATTCATATTAGCCCGATTTAATGAATTGGAAGAAAGCATACGTCTTCATATGCACCTCAATTTGGCCCATTCACTTTTCACACTTCCTCCTTTTGTTTTTTATCTTTCACACTTTTGACTTTCTTTATTCATCCAAATAGCAAACTCATCACCACTCAACCTGACCAACTCGGCTATGTCCCCGTGCTGCAGTTCTCTGTCTTATCTAGATCATTTGCAATTGAATGGAATAGATCCCTTTTGGACAAAGTGGATTCACCTGCTGCTGCAGTGACCACAGGTGTGATAACATCTAGAATTGGCATCTGGTGCGATCTCTCCGCTTCCACTCCAAAGAAAGTTACCTGTTTATTCCTATCATGCATTGGTTTTTGGGGTTTTCTTTGAGTAATGATGATCTCTTTAGTAGTCTGTTGGCGCCCTCTCCTGGAGGAATAGTTTGCTTGCTCTTGGACATTCTAAAAGAGAGGTCATGATAGACATTGAGCTTCTGAGCTCAATTGGGGACAGTCATGGGTGATGAATGTTTGCAACCTACTGCGAAGCCTCATACCGCAATATAAGGAACGTCAAATACTAAGAAAGGGCGGCCTATGAAAGAATTACTACTTTCAATAAGTACACTTAAACGGCTAATTGGGAATAGAAAAACTGTAAAAAGCCCTCTGAGAAAGCCCCCCTCTAACCTTTGATAGTAAGCTTTTCTGTAGTCTGCCTGTTGATGTATTTTCCGTTTGAACTGTGCACAACATGAAGAGACGGAACACTGGCGGCTTGTCACAATGCCCCCCGATGACATCACAATAGCGCTGCTGCCTAGAAAACAAGCTGCGCAGAAGAAGTTGTTCTTTGGGTGGGAGGGTGGGCTAGTGGAAGGAGGGGGCAATCTCTTTTTTTCCCGGGTGGTAGGGGGATGACAGGAGAAGGGAAGCGGGTGGTGAGAAAGGTACAGAGGGCAGGGTTTGGGGGCTGGGAAGGAAAGGGAAAAGATTAGGGTTTGGGGATGATGAAAGGGCTTTCTACGGGTAAGGATGGCAAAGGGTGGCAGTGACGGAAAGTCAGGCAACCTGTCCTGTCCGTCTTTTTGTATCGTGAATTGGAAAGACTGCAAGGGGGAGGGGAGTTGCTTGCGCCCTAAAGGAGGAGTTATTCAGATTCATTGCAGTGGGCGGCGGCTGCAAAACGCACCATTCTTCTTGTTTTGGCTCTGCAAAGCAGCCTTTTCAAGGGTTGGCTTGGGTGACAAAATGTCTTGTGTAGGCGTGGGTTTGTCTCCCTCTCGCTCTCTCTCCCTAAGATGTGTCCGGCATAGGCCAGGGTGCCACTCGAGGCCCAAACCAATTCTGGTTATCGCTTCTCGGCCTTTTGGCTAAGATCAAGTGTAGTATCTGTTCTTATCAGTTTAATATCTGATACGTCCCCTATCTGGGGACCATATATTAAATGGATTTTTAGAACAGGGAGATGGAAAAAGAGCTTGCTCTGTCCACTCCACGCATTGACCTGGTATTGCAGTACCTCCAGGAACGGTGCACCCCTTCTTAACCCAGTTTCCAAAAGCAGAACTCAATTCACCTGATTCATATTAGCCCGATTTAATGAATTGGAAGAAAGCATACGTCTTCATATGCACCTCAATTTGGCCCATTCACTTTTCACACTTCCTCCTTTTGTTTTTTATCTTTCACACTTTTGACTTTCTTTATTCATCCAAATAGCAAACTCATCACCACTCAACCTGACCAACTCGGCTATGTCCCCGTGCTGCAGTTCTCTGTCTTATCTAGATCATTTGCAATTGAATGGAATAGATCCCTTTTGGACAAAGTGGATTCACCTGCTGCTGCAGTGACCACAGGTGTGATAACATCTAGAATTGGCATCTGGTGCGATCTCTCCGCTTCCACTCCAAAGAAAGTTACCTGTTTATTCCTATCATGCATTGGTTTTTGGGGTTTTCTTTGAGTAATGATGATCTCTTTAGTAGTCTGTTGGCGCCCTCTCCTGGAGGAATAGTTTGCTTGCTCTTGGACATTCTAAAAGAGAGGTCATGATAGACATTGAGCTTCTGAGCTCAATTGGGGACAGTCATGGGTGATGAATGTTTGCAACCTACTGCGAAGCCTCATACCGCAATATAAGGAACATCAAATACTAAGAAAGGGCGGCCTATGAAAGAATTACTACTTTCAATAAGTACACTTAAACGGCTAATTGGGAATAGAAAAACTGTAAAAAGCCCTCTGAGAAAGCCCCCCTCTAACCTTTGATAGTAAGCTTTTCTGTAGTCTGCCTGTTGATGTATTTTCCGTTTGAACTGTGCACAACATGAAGAGACGGAACACTGGCGGCTTGTCACAATGCCCCCCGATGACATCACAATAGCGCTGCTGCCTAGAAAACAAGCTGCGCAGAAGAAGTTGTTCTTTGGGTGGGAGGGTGGGCTAGTGGAAGGAGGGGGCAATCTCTTTTTTTCCCGGGTGGTAGGGGGATGACAGGAGAAGGGAAGCGGGTGGTGAGAAAGGTACAGAGGGCAGGGTTTGGGGGCTGGGAAGGAAAGGGAAAAGATTAGGGTTTGGGGATGATGAAAGGGCTTTCTACGGGTAAGGATGGCAAAGGGTGGCAGTGACGGAAAGTCAGGCAACCTGTCCTGTCCGTCTTTTTGTATCGTGAATTGGAAAGACTGCAAGGGGGAGGGGAGTTGCTTGCGCCCTAAAGGAGAAGTTATTCAGATTCATTGCAGTGGGCGGCGGCTGCAAAACGCACCATTCTTCTTGTTTTGGCTCTGCAAAGCAGCCTTTTCAAGGGTTGGCTTGGGTGACAAAATGTCTTGTGTAGGCGTGGGTTTGTCTCCCTCTCGCTCTCTCTCCCTAAGATGTGTCCGGCATAGGCCAGGGTGCCACTCGAGGCCCAAACCAATTCTGGTTATCGCTTCTCGGCCTTTTGGCTAAGATCAAGTGTAGTATCTGTTCTTATCAGTTTAATATCTGATACGTCCCCTAGCTGGGGACCATATATTAAATGGATTTTTAGAACAGGGAGATGGAAAAAGAGCTTGCTCTGTCCACTCCACGCATTGACCTGGTATTGCAGTACCTCCAGGAACGGTGCACCCCTTCTTAACCCAGTTTCCAAAAGCAGAACTCAATTCACCTGATTCATATTAGCCCGATTTAATGAATTGGAAGAAAGCATACGTCTTCATATGCACCTCAATTTGGCCCATTCACTTTTCACACTTCCTCCTTTTGTTTTTTATCTTTCACACTTTTGACTTTCTTTATTCATCCAAATAGCAAACTCATCACCACTCAACCTGACCAACTCGGCTATGTCCCCGTGCTGCAGTTCTCTGTCTTATCTAGATCATTTGCAATTGAATGGAATAGATCCCTTTTGGACAAAGTGGATTCACCTGCTGCTGCAGTGACCACAGGTGTGATAACATCTAGAATTGGCATCTGGTGCGATCTCTCCGCTTCCACTCCAAAGAAAGTTACCTGTTTATTCCTATCATGCATTGGTTTTTGGGGTTTTCTTTGAGTAATGATGATCTCTTTAGTAGTCTGTTGGCGCCCTCTCCTGGAGGAATAGTTTGCTTGCTCTTGGACATTCTAAAAGAGAGGTCATGATAGACATTGAGCTTCTGAGCTCAATTGGGGACAGTCATGGGTGATGAATGTTTGCAACCTACTGCGAAGCCTCATACCGCAATATAAGGAACGTCAAATACTAAGAAAGGGCGGCCTATGAAAGAATTACTACTTTCAATAAGTACACTTAAACGGCTAATTGGGAATAGAAAAACTGTAAAAAGCCCTCTGAGAAAGCCCCCCTCTAACCTTTGATAGTAAGCTTTTCTGTAGTCTGCCTGTTGATGTATTTTCCGTTTGAACTGTGCACAACATGAAGAGACGGAACACTGGCGGCTTGTCACAATGCCCCCCGATGACATCACAATAGCGCTGCTGCCTAGAAAACAAGCTGCGCAGAAGAAGTTGTTCTTTGGGTGGGAGGGTGGGCTAGTGGAAGGAGGGGGCAATCTCTTTTTTTCCCGGGTGGTAGGGGGATGACAGGAGAAGGGAAGCGGGTGGTGAGAAAGGTACAGAGGGCAGGGTTTGGGGGCTGGGAAGGAAAGGGAAAAGATTAGGGTTTGGGGATGATGAAAGGGCTTTCTACGGGTAAGGATGGCAAAGGGTGGCAGTGACGGAAAGTCAGGCAACCTGTCCTGTCCGTCTTTTTGTATCGTGAATTGGAAAGACTGCAAGGGGGAGGGGAGTTGCTTGCGCCCTAAAGGAGGAGTTATTCAGATTCATTGCAGTGGGCGGCGGCTGCAAAACGCACCATTCTTCTTGTTTTGGCTCTGCAAAGCAGCCTTTTCAAGGGTTGGCTTGGGTGACAAAATGTCTTGTGTAGGCGTGGGTTTGTCTCCCTCTCGCTCTCTCTCCCTAAGATGTGTCCGGCATAGGCCAGGGTGCCACTCGAGGCCCAAACCAATTCTGGTTATCGCTTCTCGGCCTTTTGGCTAAGATCAAGTGTAGTATCTGTTCTTATCAGTTTAATATCTGATACGTCCCCTATCTGGGGACCATATATTAAATGGATTTTTAGAACAGGGAGATGGAAAAAGAGCTTGCTCTGTCCACTCCACGCATTGACCTGGTATTGCAGTACCTCCAGGAACGGTGCACCCCTTCTTAACCCAGTTTCCAAAAGCAGAACTCAATTCACCTGATTCATATTAGCCCGATTTAATGAATTGGAAGAAAGCATACGTCTTCATATGCACCTCAATTTGGCCCATTCACTTTTCACACTTCCTCCTTTTGTTTTTTATCTTTCACACTTTTGACTTTCTTTATTCATCCAAATAGCAAACTCATCACCACTCAACCTGACCAACTCGGCTATGTCCCCGTGCTGCAGTTCTCTGTCTTATCTAGATCATTTGCAATTGAATGGAATAGATCCCTTTTGGACAAAGTGGATTCACCTGCTGCTGCAGTGACCACAGGTGTGATAACATCTAGAATTGGCATCTGGTGCGATCTCTCCGCTTCCACTCCAAAGAAAGTTACCTGTTTATTCCTATCATGCATTGGTTTTTGGGGTTTTCTTTGAGTAATGATGATCTCTTTAGTAGTCTGTTGGCGCCCTCTCCTGGAGGAATAGTTTGCTTGCTCTTGGACATTCTAAAAGAGAGGTCATGATAGACATTGAGCTTCTGAGCTCAATTGGGGACAGTCATGGGTGATGAATGTTTGCAACCTACTGCGAAGCCTCATACCGCAATATAAGGAACGTCAAATACTAAGAAAGGGCGGCCTATGAAAGAATTACTACTTTCAATAAGTACACTTAAACGGCTAATTGGGAATAGAAAAACTGTAAAAAGCCCTCTGAGAAAGCCCCCCTCTAACCTTTGATAGTAAGCTTTTCTGTAGTCTGCCTGTTGATGTATTTTCCGTTTGAACTGTGCACAACATGAAGAGACGGAACACTGGCGGCTTGTCACAATGCCCCCCGATGACATCACAATAGCGCTGCTGCCTAGAAAACAAGCTGCGCAGAAGAAGTTGTTCTTTGGGTGGGAGGGTGGGCTAGTGGAAGGAGGGGGCAATCTCTTTTTTTCCCGGGTGGTAGGGGGATGACAGGAGAAGGGAAGCGGGTGGTGAGAAAGGTACAGAGGGCAGGGTTTGGGGGCTGGGAAGGAAAGGGAAAAGATTAGGGTTTGGGGATGATGAAAGGGCTTTCTACGGGTAAGGATGGCAAAGGGTGGCAGTGACGGAAAGTCAGGCAACCTGTCCTGTCCGTCTTTTTGTATCGTGAATTGGAAAGACTGCAAGGGGGAGGGGAGTTGCTTGCGCCCTAAAGGAGGAGTTATTCAGATTCATTGCAGTGGGCGGCGGCTGCAAAACGCACCATTCTTCTTGTTTTGGCTCTGCAAAGCAGCCTTTTCAAGGGTTGGCTTGGGTGACAAAATGTCTTGTGTAGGCGTGGGTTTGTCTCCCTCTCGCTCTCTCTCCCTAAGATGTGTCCGGCATAGGCCAGGGTGCCACTCGAGGCCCAAACCAATTCTGGTTATCGCTTCTCGGCCTTTTGGCTAAGATCAAGTGTAGTATCTGTTCTTATCAGTTTAATATCTGATACGTCCCCTATCTGGGGACCATATATTAAATGGATTTTTAGAACAGGGAGATGGAAAAAGAGCTTGCTCTGTCCACTCCACGCATTGACCTGGTATTGCAGTACCTCCAGGAACGGTGCACCCCTTCTTAACCCAGTTTCCAAAAGCAGAACTCAATTCACCTGATTCATATTAGCCCGATTTAATGAATTGGAAGAAAGCATACGTCTTCATATGCACCTCAATTTGGCCCATTCACTTTTCACACTTCCTCCTTTTGTTTTTTATCTTTCACACTTTTGACTTTCTTTATTCATCCAAATAGCAAACTCATCACCACTCAACCTGACCAACTCGGCTATGTCCCCGTGCTGCAGTTCTCTGTCTTATCTAGATCATTTGCAATTGAATGGAATAGATCCCTTTTGGACAAAGTGGATTCACCTGCTGCTGCAGTGACCACAGGTGTGATAACATCTAGAATTGGCATCTGGTGCGATCTCTCCGCTTCCACTCCAAAGAAAGTTACCTGTTTATTCCTATCATGCATTGGTTTTTGGGGTTTTCTTTGAGTAATGATGATCTCTTTAGTAGTCTGTTGGCGCCCTCTCCTGGAGGAATAGTTTGCTTGCTCTTGGACATTCTAAAAGAGAGGTCATGATAGACATTGAGCTTCTGAGCTCAATTGGGGACAGTCATGGGTGATGAATGTTTGCAACCTACTGCGAAGCCTCATACCGCAATATAAGGAACGTCAAATACTAAGAAAGGGCGGCCTATGAAAGAATTACTACTTTCAATAAGTACACTTAAACGGCTAATTGGGAATAGAAAAACTGTAAAAAGCCCTCTGAGAAAGCCCCCCTCTAACCTTTGATAGTAAGCTTTTCTGTAGTCTGCCTGTTGATGTATTTTCCGTTTGAACTGTGCACAACATGAAGAGACGGAACACTGGCGGCTTGTCACAATGCCCCCCGATGACATCACAATAGCGCTGCTGCCTAGAAAACAAGCTGCGCAGAAGAAGTTGTTCTTTGGGTGGGAGGGTGGGCTAGTGGAAGGAGGGGGCAATCTCTTTTTTTCCCGGGTGGTAGGGGGATGACAGGAGAAGGGAAGCGGGTGGTGAGAAAGGTACAGAGGGCAGGGCTTGGGGGCTGGGAAGGAAAGGGAAAAGATTAGGGTTTGGGGATGATGAAAGGGCTTTCTACGGGTAAGGATGGCAAAGGGTGGCAGTGACGGAAAGTCAGGCAACCTGTCCTGTCCGTCTTTTTGTATCGTGAATTGGAAAGACTGCAAGGGGGAGGGGAGTTGCTTGCGCCCTAAAGGAGGAGTTATTCAGATTCATTGCAGTGGGCGGCGGCTGCAAAACGCACCATTCTTCTTGTTTTGGCTCTGCAAAGCAGCCTTTTCAAGGGTTGGCTTGGGTGACAAAATGTCTTGTGTAGGCGTGGGTTTGTCTCCCTCTCGCTCTCTCTCCCTAAGATGTGTCCGGCATAGGCCAGGGTGCCACTCGAGGCCCAAACCAATTCTGGTTATCGCTTCTCGGCCTTTTGGCTAAGATCAAGTGTAGTATCTGTTCTTATCAGTTTAATATCTGATACGTCCCCTATCTGGGGACCATATATTAAATGGATTTTTAGAACAGGGAGATGGAAAAAGAGCTTGCTCTGTCCACTCCACGCATTGACCTGGTATTGCAGTACCTCCAGGAACGGTGCACCCCTTCTTAACCCAGTTTCCAAAAGCAGAACTCAATTCACCTGATTCATATTAGCCCGATTTAATGAATTGGAAGAAAGCATACGTCTTCATATGCACCTCAATTTGGCCCATTCACTTTTCACACTTCCTCCTTTTGTTTTTTATCTTTCACACTTTTGACTTTCTTTATTCATCCAAATAGCAAACTCATCACCACTCAACCTGACCAACTCGGCTATGTCCCCGTGCTGCAGTTCTCTGTCTTATCTAGATCATTTGCAATTGAATGGAATAGATCCCTTTTGGACAAAGTGGATTCACCTGCTGCTGCAGTGACCACAGGTGTGATAACATCTAGAATTGGCATCTGGTGCGATCTCTCCGCTTCCACTCCAAAGAAAGTTACCTGTTTATTCCTATCATGCATTGGTTTTTGGGGTTTTCTTTGAGTAATGATGATCTCTTTAGTAGTCTGTTGGCGCCCTCTCCTGGAGGAATAGTTTGCTTGCTCTTGGACATTCTAAAAGAGAGGTCATGATAGACATTGAGCTTCTGAGCTCAATTGGGGACAGTCATGGGTGATGAATGTTTGCAACCTACTGCGAAGCCTCATACCGCAATATAAGGAACGTCAAATACTAAGAAAGGGCGGCCTATGAAAGAATTACTACTTTCAATAAGTACACTTAAACGGCTAATTGGGAATAGAAAAACTGTAAAAAGCCCTCTGAGAAAGCCCCCCTCTAACCTTTGATAGTAAGCTTTTCTGTAGTCTGCCTGTTGATGTATTTTCCGTTTGAACTGTGCACAACATGAAGAGACGGAACACTGGCGGCTTGTCACAATGCCCCCCGATGACATCACAATAGCGCTGCTGCCTAGAAAACAAGCTGCGCAGAAGAAGTTGTTCTTTGGGTGGGAGGGTGGGCTAGTGGAAGGAGGGGGCAATCTCTTTTTTTCCCGGGTGGTAGGGGGATGACAGGAGAAGGGAAGCGGGTGGTGAGAAAGGTACAGAGGGCAGGGTTTGGGGGCTGGGAAGGAAAGGGAAAAGATTAGGGTTTGGGGATGATGAAAGGGCTTTCTACGGGTAAGGATGGCAAAGGGTGGCAGTGACGGAAAGTCAGGCAACCTGTCCTGTCCGTCTTTTTGTATCGTGAATTGGAAAGACTGCAAGGGGGAGGGGAGTTGCTTGCGCCCTAAAGGAGGAGTTATTCAGATTCATTGCAGTGGGCGGCGGCTGCAAAACGCACCATTCTTCTTGTTTTGGCTCTGCAAAGCAGCCTTTTCAAGGGTTGGCTTGGGTGACAAAATGTCTTGTGTAGGCGTGGGTTTGTCTCCCTCTCGCTCTCTCTCCCTAAGATGTGTCCGGCATAGGCCAGGGTGCCACTCGAGGCCCAAACCAATTCTGGTTATCGCTTCTCGGCCTTTTGGCTAAGATCAAGTGTAGTATCTGTTCTTATCAGTTTAATATCTGATACGTCCCCTATCTGGGGACCATATATTAAATGGATTTTTAGAACAGGGAGATGGAAAAAGAGCTTGCTCTGTCCACTCCACGCATTGACCTGGTATTGCAGTACCTCCAGGAACGGTGCACCCCTTCTTAACCCAGTTTCCAAAAGCAGAACTCAATTCACCTGATTCATATTAGCCCGATTTAATGAATTGGAAGAAAGCATACGTCTTCATATGCACCTCAATTTGGCCCATTCACTTTTCACACTTCCTCCTTTTGTTTTTTATCTTTCACACTTTTGACTTTCTTTATTCATCCAAATAGCAAACTCATCACCACTCAACCTGACCAACTCGGCTATGTCCCCGTGCTGCAGTTCTCTGTCTTATCTAGATCATTTGCAATTGAATGGAATAGATCCCTTTTGGACAAAGTGGATTCACCTGCTGCTGCAGTGACCACAGGTGTGATAACATCTAGAATTGGCATCTGGTGCGATCTCTCCGCTTCCACTCCAAAGAAAGTTACCTGTTTATTCCTATCATGCATTGGTTTTTGGGGTTTTCTTTGAGTAATGATGATCTCTTTAGTAGTCTGTTGGCGCCCTCTCCTGGAGGAATAGTTTGCTTGCTCTTGGACATTCTAAAAGAGAGGTCATGATAGACATTGAGCTTCTGAGCTCAATTGGGGACAGTCATGGGTGATGAATGTTTGCAACCTACTGCGAAGCCTCATACCGCAATATAAGGAACGTCAAATACTAAGAAAGGGCGGCCTATGAAAGAATTACTACTTTCAATAAGTACACTTAAACGGCTAATTGGGAATAGAAAAACTGTAAAAAGCCCTCTGAGAAAGCCCCCCTCTAACCTTTGATAGTAAGCTTTTCTGTAGTCTGCCTGTTGATGTATTTTCCGTTTGAACTGTGCACAACATGAAGAGACGGAACACTGGCGGCTTGTCACAATGCCCCCCGATGACATCACAATAGCGCTGCTGCCTAGAAAACAAGCTGCGCAGAAGAAGTTGTTCTTTGGGTGGGAGGGTGGGCTAGTGGAAGGAGGGGGCAATCTCTTTTTTTCCCGGGTGGTAGGGGAATGACAGGAGAAGGGAAGCGGGTGGTGAGAAAGGTACAGAGGGCAGGGTTTGGGGGCTGGGAAGGAAAGGGAAAAGATTAGGGTTTGGGGATGATGAAAGGGCTTTCTACGGGTAAGGATGGCAAAGGGTGGCAGTGACGGAAAGTCAGGCAACCTGTCCTGTCCGTCTTTTTGTATCGTGAATTGGAAAGACTGCAAGGGGGAGGGGAGTTGCTTGCGCCCTAAAGGAGGAGTTATTCAGATTCATTGCAGTGGGCGGCGGCTGCAAAACGCACCATTCTTCTTGTTTTGGCTCTGCAAAGCAGCCTTTTCAAGGGTTGGCTTGGGTGACAAAATGTCTTGTGTAGGCGTGGGTTTGTCTCCCTCTCGCTCTCTCTCCCTAAGATGTGTCCGGCATAGGCCAGGGTGCCACTCGAGGCCCAAACCAATTCTGGTTATCGCTTCTCGGCCTTTTGGCTAAGATCAAGTGTAGTATCTGTTCTTATCAGTTTAATATCTGATACGTCCCCTATCTGGGGACCATATATTAAATGGATTTTTAGAACAGGGAGATGGAAAAAGAGCTTGCTCTGTCCACTCCACGCATTGACCTGGTATTGCAGTACCTCCAGGAACGGTGCACCCCTTCTTAACCCAGTTTCCAAAAGCAGAACTCAATTCACCTGATTCATATTAGCCCGATTTAATGAATTGGAAGAAAGCATACGTCTTCATATGCACCTCAATTTGGCCCATTCACTTTTCACACTTCCTCCTTTTGTTTTTTATCTTTCACACTTTTGACTTTCTTTATTCATCCAAATAGCAAACTCATCACCACTCAACCTGACCAACTCGGCTATGTCCCCGTGCTGCAGTTCTCTGTCTTATCTAGATCATTTGCAATTGAATGGAATAGATCCCTTTTGGACAAAGTGGATTCACCTGCTGCTGCAGTGACCACAGGTGTGATAACATCTAGAATTGGCATCTGGTGCGATCTCTCCGCTTCCACTCCAAAGAAAGTTACCTGTTTATTCCTATCATGCATTGGTTTTTGGGGTTTTCTTTGAGTAATGATGATCTCTTTAGTAGTCTGTTGGCGCCCTCTCCTGGAGGAATAGTTTGCTTGCTCTTGGACATTCTAAAAGAGAGGTCATGATAGACATTGAGCTTCTGAGCTCAATTGGGGACAGTCATGGGTGATGAATGTTTGCAACCTACTGCGAAGCCTCATACCGCAATATAAGGAACGTCAAATACTAAGAAAGGGCGGCCTATGAAAGAATTACTACTTTCAATAAGTACACTTAAACGGCTAATTGGGAATAGAAAAACTGTAAAAAGCCCTCTGAGAAAGCCCCCCTCTAACCTTTGATAGTAAGCTTTTCTGTAGTCTGCCTGTTGATGTATTTTCCGTTTGAACTGTGCACAACATGAAGAGACGGAACACTGGCGGCTTGTCACAATGCCCCCCGATGACATCACAATAGCGCTGCTGCCTAGAAAACAAGCTGCGCAGAAGAAGTTGTTCTTTGGGTGGGAGGGTGGGCTAGTGGAAGGAGGGGGCAATCTCTTTTTTTCCCGGGTGGTAGGGGGATGACAGGAGAAGGGAAGCGGGTGGTGAGAAAGGTACAGAGGGCAGGGTTTGGGGGCTGGGAAGGAAAGGGAAAAGATTAGGGTTTGGGGATGATGAAAGGGCTTTCTACGGGTAAGGATGGCAAAGGGTGGCAGTGACGGAAAGTCAGGCAACCTGTCCTGTCCGTCTTTTTGTATCGTGAATTGGAAAGACTGCAAGGGGGAGGGGAGTTGCTTGCGCCCTAAAGGAGGAGTTATTCAGATTCATTGCAGTGGGCGGCGGCTGCAAAACGCACCATTCTTCTTGTTTTGGCTCTGCAAAGCAGCCTTTTCAAGGGTTGGCTTGGGTGACAAAATGTCTTGTGTAGGCGTGGGTTTGTCTCCCTCTCGCTCTCTCTCCCTAAGATGTGTCCGGCATAGGCCAGGGTGCCACTCGAGGCCCAAACCAATTCTGGTTATCGCTTCTCGGCCTTTTGGCTAAGATCAAGTGTAGTATCTGTTCTTATCAGTTTAATATCTGATACGTCCCCTATCTGGGGACCATATATTAAATGGATTTTTAGAACAGGGAGATGGAAAAAGAGCTTGCTCTGTCCACTCCACGCATTGACCTGGTATTGCAGTACCTCCAGGAACGGTGCACCCCTTCTTAACCCAGTTTCCAAAAGCAGAACTCAATTCACCTGATTCATATTAGCCCGATTTAATGAATTGGAAGAAAGCATACGTCTTCATATGCACCTCAATTTGGCCCATTCACTTTTCACACTTCCTCCTTTTGTTTTTTATCTTTCACACTTTTGACTTTCTTTATTCATCCAAATAGCAAACTCATCACCACTCAACCTGACCAACTCGGCTATGTCCCCGTGCTGCAGTTCTCTGTCTTATCTAGATCATTTGCAATTGAATGGAATAGATCCCTTTTGGACAAAGTGGATTCACCTGCTGCTGCAGTGACCACAGGTGTGATAACATCTAGAATTGGCATCTGGTGCGATCTCTCCGCTTCCACTCCAAAGAAAGTTACCTGTTTATTCCTATCATGCATTGGTTTTTGGGGTTTTCTTTGAGTAATGATGATCTCTTTAGTAGTCTGTTGGCGCCCTCTCCTGGAGGAATAGTTTGCTTGCTCTTGGACATTCTAAAAGAGAGGTCATGATAGACATTGAGCTTCTGAGCTCAATTGGGGACAGTCATGGGTGATGAATGTTTGCAACCTACTGCGAAGCCTCATACCGCAATATAAGGAACGTCAAATACTAAGAAAGGGCGGCCTATGAAAGAATTACTACTTTCAATAAGTACACTTAAACGGCTAATTGGGAATAGAAAAACTGTAAAAAGCCCTCTGAGAAAGCCCCCCTCTAACCTTTGATAGTAAGCTTTTCTGTAGTCTGCCTGTTGATGTATTTTCCGTTTGAACTGTGCACAACATGAAGAGACGGAACACTGGCGGCTTGTCACAATGCCCCCCGATGACATCACAATAGCGCTGCTGCCTAGAAAACAAGCTGCGCAGAAGAAGTTGTTCTTTGGGTGGGAGGGTGGGCTAGTGGAAGGAGGGGGCAATCTCTTTTTTTCCCGGGTGGTAGGGGGATGACAGGAGAAGGGAAGCGGGTGGTGAGAAAGGTACAGAGGGCAGGGTTTGGGGGCTGGGAAGGAAAGGGAAAAGATTAGGGTTTGGGGATGATGAAAGGGCTTTCTACGGGTAAGGATGGCAAAGGGTGGCAGTGACGGAAAGTCAGGCAACCTGTCCTGTCCGTCTTTTTGTATCGTGAATTGGAAAGACTGCAAGGGGGAGGGGAGTTGCTTGCGCCCTAAAGGAGGAGTTATTCAGATTCATTGCAGTGGGCGGCGGCTGCAAAACGCACCATTCTTCTTGTTTTGGCTCTGCAAAGCAGCCTTTTCAAGGGTTGGCTTGGGTGACAAAATGTCTTGTGTAGGCGTGGGTTTGTCTCCCTCTCGCTCTCTCTCCCTAAGATGTGTCCGGCATAGGCCAGGGTGCCACTCGAGGCCCAAACCAATTCTGGTTATCGCTTCTCGGCCTTTTGGCTAAGATCAAGTGTAGTATCTGTTCTTATCAGTTTAATATCTGATACGTCCCCTATCTGGGGACCATATATTAAATGGATTTTTAGAACAGGGAGATGGAAAAAGAGCTTGCTCTGTCCACTCCACGCATTGACCTGGTATTGCAGTACCTCCAGGAACGGTGCACCCCTTCTTAACCCAGTTTCCAAAAGCAGAACTCAATTCACCTGATTCATATTAGCCCGATTTAATGAATTGGAAGAAAGCATACGTCTTCATATGCACCTCAATTTGGCCCATTCACTTTTCACACTTCCTCCTTTTGTTTTTTATCTTTCACACTTTTGACTTTCTTTATTCATCCAAATAGCAAACTCATCACCACTCAACCTGACCAACTCGGCTATGTCCCCGTGCTGCAGTTCTCTGTCTTATCTAGATCATTTGCAATTGAATGGAATAGATCCCTTTTGGACAAAGTGGATTCACCTGCTGCTGCAGTGACCACAGGTGTGATAACATCTAGAATTGGCATCTGGTGCGATCTCTCCGCTTCCACTCCAAAGAAAGTTACCTGTTTATTCCTATCATGCATTGGTTTTTGGGGTTTTCTTTGAGTAATGATGATCTCTTTAGTAGTCTGTTGGCGCCCTCTCCTGGAGGAATAGTTTGCTTGCTCTTGGACATTCTAAAAGAGAGGTCATGATAGACATTGAGCTTCTGAGCTCAATTGGGGACAGTCATGGGTGATGAATGTTTGCAACCTACTGCGAAGCCTCATACCGCAATATAAGGAACGTCAAATACTAAGAAAGGGCGGCCTATGAAAGAATTACTACTTTCAATAAGTACACTTAAACGGCTAATTGGGAATAGAAAAACTGTAAAAAGCCCTCTGAGAAAGCCCCCCTCTAACCTTTGATAGTAAGCTTTTCTGTAGTCTGCCTGTTGATGTATTTTCCGTTTGAACTGTGCACAACATGAAGAGACGGAACACTGGCGGCTTGTCACAATGCCCCCCGATGACATCACAATAGCGCTGCTGCCTAGAAAACAAGCTGCGCAGAAGAAGTTGTTCTTTGGGTGGGAGGGTGGGCTAGTGGAAGGAGGGGGCAATCTCTTTTTTTCCCGGGTGGTAGGGGGATGACAGGAGAAGGGAAGCGGGTGGTGAGAAAGGTACAGAGGGCAGGGTTTGGGGGCTGGGAAGGAAAGGGAAAAGATTAGGGTTTGGGGATGATGAAAGGGCTTTCTACGGGTAAGGATGGCAAAGGGTGGCAGTGACGGAAAGTCAGGCAACCTGTCCTGTCCGTCTTTTTGTATCGTGAATTGGAAAGACTGCAAGGGGGAGGGGAGTTGCTTGCGCCCTAAAGGAGGAGTTATTCAGATTCATTGCAGTGGGCGGCGGCTGCAAAACGCACCATTCTTCTTGTTTTGGCTCTGCAAAGCAGCCTTTTCAAGGGTTGGCTTGGGTGACAAAATGTCTTGTGTAGGCGTGGGTTTGTCTCCCTCTCGCTCTCTCTCCCTAAGATGTGTCCGGCATAGGCCAGGGTGCCACTCGAGGCCCAAACCAATTCTGGTTATCGCTTCTCGGCCTTTTGGCTAAGATCAAGTGTAGTATCTGTTCTTATCAGTTTAATATCTGATACGTCCCCTATCTGGGGACCATATATTAAATGGATTTTTAGAACAGGGAGATGGAAAAAGAGCTTGCTCTGTCCACTCCACGCATTGACCTGGTATTGCAGTACCTCCAGGAACGGTGCACCCCTTCTTAACCCAGTTTCCAAAAGCAGAACTCAATTCACCTGATTCATATTAGCCCGATTTAATGAATTGGAAGAAAGCATACGTCTTCATATGCACCTCAATTTGGCCCATTCACTTTTCACACTTCCTCCTTTTGTTTTTTATCTTTCACACTTTTGACTTTCTTTATTCATCCAAATAGCAAACTCATCACCACTCAACCTGACCAACTCGGCTATGTCCCCGTGCTGCAGTTCTCTGTCTTATCTAGATCATTTGCAATTGAATGGAATAGATCCCTTTTGGACAAAGTGGATTCACCTGCTGCTGCAGTGACCACAGGTGTGATAACATCTAGAATTGGCATCTGGTGCGATCTCTCCGCTTCCACTCCAAAGAAAGTTACCTGTTTATTCCTATCATGCATTGGTTTTTGGGGTTTTCTTTGAGTAATGATGATCTCTTTAGTAGTCTGTTGGCGCCCTCTCCTGGAGGAATAGTTTGCTTGCTCTTGGACATTCTAAAAGAGAGGTCATGATAGACATTGAGCTTCTGAGCTCAATTGGGGACAGTCATGGGTGATGAATGTTTGCAACCTACTGCGAAGCCTCATACCGCAATATAAGGAACGTCAAATACTAAGAAAGGGCGGCCTATGAAAGAATTACTACTTTCAATAAGTACACTTAAACGGCTAATTGGGAATAGAAAAACTGTAAAAAGCCCTCTGAGAAAGCCCCCCTCTAACCTTTGATAGTAAGCTTTTCTGTAGTCTGCCTGTTGATGTATTTTCCGTTTGAACTGTGCACAACATGAAGAGACGGAACACTGGCGGCTTGTCACAATGCCCCCCGATGACATCACAATAGCGCTGCTGC
>NW_027443792.1:0-35250 GCF_048569485.1 Anomaloglossus baeobatrachus | reverse complement strand
TCAGTAATTCAATAAAGATTGTATTTTTTGTAACTATTGAAGCCCTAAAAATTAGTCCAGTAAAGAAAGAATTTGCATAAGTCGTCTATCTCTAGACATTCAAGGACAATGAAAGACATGAGGTGAGGGCGACTCTACCAGTAGTGCTTTTCTACTCTTACACAAAGTGGTGCTGTGGCTTAGTTGGTTAAAGCGCCTGTCTCGTAAACAGGAGATCCTAAGTTCGTATCTCAGCAGTGCCTTCTTTTCATAGCCTCTTACAGAACTTTCTATGTTTAACAATGTACTTTCCTTGTAAAAATACTATAAAGTCAAACTTGTCTTTCTCATATCCCTTCCTTAGATAGTGCAATGGAGAGATTCTAAATCTGTGTTGTCAAAGTACTCAAAAGGAAGAAGATGTCAGCCAATGTAGGATGGCATCAAGCATGCCAAATGAAAACAGTGGGTTTACTTTTGCCAGACTGAAATGTTAGAAAAGTTTGATAGCAGCCTTCTTGAACAGGAAATGCTGGAAATACTCACTGCTTGGGCTGAAAAAGATAATTTAGAGTTTCAACATTGGAGATGAAGGTAACTTCAACAAGTATGGGATTCAAAAACCATGCATGCAGAGCACAATGGATTAGTAGCCATACGCCATAACCACTCGGCAGCTCGTCTACAGGAAGAGTCTGTAGCCAGATGATGTGATCTAATGAGGATTTTGACAAGTCTGTGCAATTTCACTAAAGATTGTGTATGAGCTTCTGGCAAAGTGGCTCTTATCATATCTACAACAGTGGATTATGTCAAGAGTTGGACAAGCTCAAACTTTATCAGAGATTAACCAAAGTTTAGGGTTTTAATATCAGTAATTCAATAAAGATTGTATTTTTTGTCACTATTGAAGCCCTAAAAATTAGTCCAGTAAAGAAAGAATTTGCATAAGTCGTCTATCTCTAGACATTCAAGGACACTGAAAGACATGAGGTGAGGGCGACTCTACCAGTAGTGCTTTTCTACTCTACTCTTACACAAAGTGGTGCTGTGGCTTAGTTGGTTAAAGCGCCTGTCTTGTAAACAGGAGATCCTGAGTTCGAATCTCAGCAGTGCCTTCTTTTCATAGCCTCTTACAGAAGTTTCTATGTTTAACAATGTACATTCCTTGTAAAAATACTATAAAGTCAAACTTGTCTTTCTCACATCCCTTCCTTAGATAGTGCATTGGAGAGATTCTAAATCTGTGTTGTCAAAGTACTCAAAAGGAAGAAGATGTCAGCCAATGTAGGATGGCATCAAGCATGCCAAATGAAAACAGTGGGTTTACTTTTGCCAGACTGAAATGTTAGAAAAGTTTGATAGCAGCCTTCTTGAACAGGAAATGCTGGAAATACTCACTGCTTGGGCTGAAAAAGATAATTTAGAGTTTCAACATTGGAGATGAAGGTAACTTCAACAAGTATGGGATTCAAAAACCATGCATGCAGAGCACAATGGATTAGTAGTCATACGCCATAACCACTCGGCAGCTCGTCTACAGGAAGAGTCTGTAGCCAGATGATGTGATCTAATGAGGATTTTGACAAGTCTGTGCAATTTCACTAAAGATTGTGTATGAGCTTCTGGCAAAGTGGCTCTTATCATATCTACAACAGTGGATTATGTCAAGAGTTGGACAAGCTCAAACTTTATCAGAGATTAACCAAAGTTTAGGGTTTTAATATCAGTAATTCAATAAAGATTGTATTTTTTGTAACTATTGAAGCCCTAAAAATTAGTCCAGTAAAGAAAGAATTTGCATAAGTCGTCTATCTCTAGACATTCAAGGACAATGAAAGACATGAGGTGAGGGCGACTCTACCAGTAGTGCTTTTCTACTCTTACACAAAGTGGTGCTGTGGCTTAGTTGGTTAAAGCGCCTGTCTCGTAAACAGGAGATCCTAAGTTCGTATCTCAGCAGTGCCTTCTTTTCATAGCCTCTTACAGAACTTTCTATGTTTAACAATGTACTTTCCTTGTAAAAATACTATAAAGTCAAACTTGTCTTTCTCATATCCCTTCCTTAGATAGTGCAATGGAGAGATTCTAAATCTGTGTTGTCAAAGTACTCAAAAGGAAGAAGATGTCAGCCAATGTAGGATGGCATCAAGCATGCCAAATGAAAACAGTGGGTTTACTTTTGCCAGACTGAAATGTTAGAAAAGTTTGATAGCAGCCTTCTTGAACAGGAAATGCTGGAAATACTCACTGCTTGGGCTGAAAAAGATAATTTAGAGTTTCAACATTGGAGATGAAGGTAACTTCAACAAGTATGGGATTCAAAAACCATGCATGCAGAGCACAATGGATTAGTAGCCATACGCCATAACCACTCGGCAGCTCGTCTACAGGAAGAGTCTGTAGCCAGATGATGTGATCTAATGAGGATTTTGACAAGTCTGTGCAATTTCACTAAAGATTGTGTATGAGCTTCTGGCAAAGTGGCTCTTATCATATCTACAACAGTGGATTATGTCAAGAGTTGGACAAGCTCAAACTTTATCAGAGATTAACCAAAGTTTAGGGTTTTAATATCAGTAATTCAATAAAGATTGTATTTTTTGTCACTATTGAAGCCCTAAAAATTAGTCCAGTAAAGAAAGAATTTGCATAAGTCGTCTATCTCTAGACATTCAAGGACACTGAAAGACATGAGGTGAGGGCGACTCTACCAGTAGTGCTTTTCTACTCTACTCTTACACAAAGTGGTGCTGTGGCTTAGTTGGTTAAAGCGCCTGTCTTGTAAACAGGAGATCCTGAGTTCGAATCTCAGCAGTGCCTTCTTTTCATAGCCTCTTACAGAAGTTTCTATGTTTAACAATGTACATTCCTTGTAAAAATACTATAAAGTCAAACTTGTCTTTCTCACATCCCTTCCTTAGATAGTGCATTGGAGAGATTCTAAATCTGTGTTGTCAAAGTACTCAAAAGGAAGAAGATGTCAGCCAATGTAGGATGGCATCAAGCATGCCAAATGAAAACAGTGGGTTCACTTTTGCCAGACTGAAATGTTAGAAAAGTTTGATAGCAGCCTTCTTCAACAGGAAATGCTGGAAATACTCACTGCTTGGGCTGAAAAAGATAATTTAGAGTTTCAACATTGGAGATGAAGGTAACTTCAACAAGTATGGGATTCAAAAACCATGCATGCAGAGCACAATGGATTAGTAGTCATACGCCATAACCACTCGGCAGCTCGTCTACAGGAAGAGTCTGTAGCCAGATGATGTGATCTAATGAGGATTTTGACAAGTCTGTGCAATTTCACTAAAGATTGTGTATGAGCTTCTGGCAATGTGGCTCTTATCATATCTACAACAGTGGATTATGTCAAGAGTTGGACAAGCTCAAACTTTATCAGAGATTAACCAAAGTTTAGGGTTTTAATATCAGTAATTCAATAAAGATTGTATTTTTTGTCACTATTGAAGCCCTAAAAATTAGTCCAGTAAAGAAAGAATTTGCATAAGTCGTCTATCTCTAGACATTCAAGGACACTGAAAGACATGAGGTGAGGGCGACTCTACCAGTAGTGTTTTTCTACTCTACTCTTACACAAAGTGGTGCTGTGGCTTAGTTGGTTAAAGCGCCTGTCTTGTAAACAGGAGATCCTGAGTTCGAATCTCAGCAGTGCCTTCTTTTCATAGCCTCTTACAGAAGTTTCTATGTTTAACAATGTACTTTCCTTGTAAAAATACTATAAAGTCAAACTTGTCTTTCTCACATCCCTTCCTTAGATAGTGCATTGGAGAGATTCTAAATCTGTGTTGTCAAAGTACTCAAAAGGAAGAAGATGTCAGCCAATGTAGGATGGCATCAAGCATGCCAAATGAAAACAGTGGGTTCACTTTTGCCAGACTGAAATGTTAGAAAAGTTTGATAGCAGCCTTCTTCAACAGGAAATGCTGGAAATACTCACTGCTTGGGCTGAAAAAGATAATTTAGAGTTTCAACATTGGAGATGAAGGTAACTTCAACAAGTATGGGATTCAAAAACCATGCATGCAGAGCACAATGGATTAGTAGTCATACGCCATAACCACTCGGCAGCTCGTCTACAGGAAGAGTCTGTAGCCAGATGATGTGATCTAATGAGGATTTTGACAAGTCTGTGCAATTTCACTAAAGATTGTGTATGAGCTTCTGGCAAAGTGGCTCTTATCATATCTACAACAGTGGATTATGTCAAGAGTTGGACAAGCTCAAACTTTATCAGAGATTAACCAAAGTTTAGGGTTTTAATATCAGTAATTCAATAAAGATTGTATTTTTTGTCACTATTGAAGCCCTAAAAATTAGTCCAGTAAAGAAAGAATTTGCATAAGTCGTCTATCTCTAGACATTCAAGGACACTGAAAGACATGAGGTGAGGGCGACTCTACCAGTAGTGTTTTTCTACTCTACTCTTACACAAAGTGGTGCTGTGGCTTAGTTGGTTAAAGCGCCTGTCTTGTAAACAGGAGATCCTGAGTTCGAATCTCAGCAGTGCCTTCTTTTCATAGCCTCTTACAGAAGTTTCTATGTTTAACAATGTACTTTCCTTGTAAAAATACTATAAAGTCAAACTTGTCTTTCTCACATCCCTTCCTTAGATAGTGCATTGGAGAGATTCTAAATCTGTGTTGTCAAAGTACTCAAAAGGAAGAAGATGTCAGCCAATGTAGGATGGCATCAAGCATGCCAAATGAAAACAGTGGGTTTACTTTTGCCAGACTGAAATGTTAGAAAAGTTTGATAGCAGCCTTCTTCAACAGGAAATGCTGGAAATACTCACTGCTTGGGCTGAAAAAGATAATTTAGAGTTTCAACATTGGAGATGAAGGTAACTTCAACAAGTATGGGATTCAAAAACCATGCATGCAGAGCACAATGGATTAGTAGTCATACGCCATAACCACTCGGCAGCTCGTCTACAGGAAGAGTCTGTAGCCAGATGATGTGATCTAATGAGGATTTTGACAAGTCTGTGCAATTTCACTAAAGATTGTGTATGAGCTTCTGGCAAAGTGGCTCTTATCATATCTACAACAGTGGATTATGTCAAGAGTTGGACAAGCTCAAACTTTATCAGAGATTAACCAAAGTTTAGGGTTTTAATATCAGTAATTCAATAAAGATTGTATTTTTTGTCACTATTGAAGCCCTAAAAATTAGTCCAGTAAAGAAAGAATTTGCATAAGTCGTCTATCTCTAGACATTCAAGGACACTGAAAGACATGAGGTGAGGGCGACTCTACCAGTAGTGCTTTTCTACTCTTACACAAAGTGGTGCTGTGGCTTAGTTGGTTAAAGTGCCTGTCTCGTAAACAGGAGATCCTAAGTTCGTATCTCAGCAGTGCCTTCTTTTCATAGCCTCTTACAGAACTTTCTATGTTTAACAATGTACTTTCCTTGTAAAAATACTATAAAGTCAAACTTGTCTTTCTCATATCCCTTCCTTAGATAGTGCAATGGAGAGATTCTAAATCTGTGTTGTCAAAGTACTCAAAAGGAAGAAGATGTCAGCCAATGTAGGATGGCATCAAGCATGCCAAATGAAAACAGTGGGTTTACTTTTGCCAGACTGAAATGTTAGAAAAGTTTGATAGCAGCCTTCTTGAACAGGAAATGCTGGAAATACTCACTGCTTGGGCTGAAAAAGATAATTTAGAGTTTCAACATTGGAGATGAAGGTAACTTCAACAAGTATGGGATTCAAAAACCATGCATGCAGAGCACAATGGATTAGTAGTCATACGCCATAACCACTCGGCAGCTCGTCTACAGGAAGAGTCTGTAGCCAGATGATGTGATCTAATGAGGATTTTGACAAGTCTGTGCAATTTCACTAAAGATTGTGTATGAGCTTCTGGCAAAGTGGCTCTTATCATATCTACAACAGTGGATTATGTCAAGAGTTGGACAAGCTCAAACTTTATCAGAGATTAACCAAAGTTTAGGGTTTTAATATCAGTAATTCAATAAAGATTGTATTTTTTGTCACTATTGAAGCCCTAAAAATTAGTCCAGTAAAGAAAGAATTTGCATAAGTCGTCTATCTCTAGACATTCAAGGACACTGAAAGACATGAGGTGAGGGCGACTCTACCAGTAGTGTTTTTCTACTCTACTATTACACAAAGTGGTGCTGTGGCTTAGTTGGTTAAAGCGCCTGTCTTGTAAACAGGAGATCCTGAGTTCGAATCTCAGCAGTGCCTTCTTTTCATAGCCTCTTACAGAAGTTTCTATGTTTAACAATGTACTTTCCTTGTAAAAATACTATAAAGTCAAACTTGTCTTTCTCACATCCCTTCCTTAGATAGTGCATTGGAGAGATTCTAAATCTGTGTTGTCAAAGTACTCAAAAGGAAGAAGATGTCAGTCAATGTAGGATGGCATCAAGCATGCCAAATGAAAACAGTGGGTTCACTTTTGCCAGACTGAAATGTTAGAAAAGTTTGATAGCAGCCTTCTTCAACAGGAAATGCTGGAAATACTCACTGCTTGGGCTGAAAAAGATAATTTAGAGTTTCAACATTGGAGATGAAGGTAACTTCAACAAGTATGGGATTCAAAAACCATGCATGCAGAGCACAATGGATTAGTAGTCATACGCCATAACCACTCGGCAGCTAGTCTACAGGAAGAGTCTGTAGCCAGATGATGTGATCTAATGAGGATTTTGACAAGTCTGTGCAATTTCACTAAAGATTGTGTATGAGCTTCTGGCAAAGTGGCTCTTATCATATCTACAACAGTGGATTATGTCAAGAGTTGGACAAGCTCAAACTTTATCAGAGATTAACCAAAGTTTAGGGTTTTAATATCAGTAATTCAATAAAGATTGTATTTTTTGTAACTATTGAAGCCCTAAAAATTAGTCCAGTAAAGAAAGAATTTGCATAAGTCGTCTATCTCTAGACATTCAAGGACACTGAAAGACATGAGGTGAGGGCGACTCTACCAGTAGTGCTTTTCTACTCTTACACAAAGTGGTGCTGTGGCTTAGTTGGTTAAAGCGCCTGTCTCGTAAACAGGAGATCCTAAGTTCGTATCTCAGCAGTGCCTTCTTTTCATAGCCTCTTACAGAACTTTCTATGTTTAACAATGTACTTTCCTTGTAAAAATACTATAAAGTCAAACTTGTCTTTCTCATATCCCTTCCTTAGATAGTGCAATGGAGAGATTCTAAATCTGTGTTGTCAAAGTACTCAAAAGGAAGAAGATGTCAGCCAATGTAGGATGGCATCAAGCATGCCAAATGAAAACAGTGGGTTTACTTTTGCCAGACTGAAATGTTAGAAAAGTTTGATAGCAGCCTTCTTGAACAGGAAATGCTGGAAATACTCACTGCTTGGGCTGAAAAAGATAATTTAGAGTTTCAACATTGGAGATGAAGGTAACTTCAACAAGTATGGGATTCAAAAACCATGCATGCAGAGCACAATGGATTAGTAGTCATACGCCATAACCACTCGGCAGCTCGTCTACAGGAAGAGTCTGTAGCCAGATGATGTGATCTAATGAGGATTTTGACAAGTCTGTGCAATTTCACTAAAGATTGTGTATGAGCTTCTGGCAAAGTGGCTCTTATCATATCTACAACAGTGGATTATGTCAAGAGTTGGACAAGCTCAAACTTTATCAGAGATTAACCAAAGTTTAGGGTTTTAATATCAGTAATTCAATAAAGATTGTATTTTTTGTCACTATTGAAGCCCTAAAAATTAGTCCAGTAAAGAAAGAATTTGCATAAGTCGTCTATCTCTAGACATTCAAGGACACTGAAAGACATGAGGTGAGGGCGACTCTACCAGTAGTGCTTTTCTACTCTACTCTTACACAAAGTGGTGCTGTGGCTTAGTTGGTTAAAGCGCCTGTCTTGTAAACAGGAGATCCTGAGTTCGAATCTCAGCAGTGCCTTCTTTTCATAGCCTCTTACAGAAGTTTCTATGTTTAACAATGTACTTTCCTTGTAAAAATACTATAAAGTCAAACTTGTCTTTCTCACATCCCTTCCTTAGATAGTGCATTGGAGAGATTCTAAATCTGTGTTGTCAAAGTACTCAAAAGGAAGAAGATGTCAGCCAATGTAGGATGGCATCAAGCATGCCAAATGAAAACAGTGGGTTCACTTTTGCCAGACTGAAATGTTAGAAAAGTTTGATAGCAGCCTTCTTCAACAGGAAATGCTGGAAATACTCACTGCTTGGGCTGAAAAAGATAATTTAGAGTTTCAACATTGGAGATGAAGGTAACTTCAACAAGTATGGGATTCAAAAACCATGCATGCAGAGCACAATGGATTAGTAGTCATACGCCATAACCACTCGGCAGCTCGTCTACAGGAAGAGTCTGTAGCCAGATGATGTGATCTAATGAGGATTTTGACAAGTCTGTGCAATTTCACTAAAGATTGTGTATGAGCTTCTGGCAAAGTGGCTCTTATCATATCTACAACAGTGGATTATGTCAAGAGTTGGACAAGCTCAAACTTTATCAGAGATTAACCAAAGTTTAGGGTTTTAATATCAGTAATTCAATAAAGATTGTATTTTTTGTAACTATTGAAGCCCTAAAAATTAGTCCAGTAAAGAAAGAATTTGCATAAGTCGTCTATCTCTAGACATTCAAGGACACTGAAAGACATGAGGTGAGGGCGACTCTACCAGTAGTGCTTTTCTACTCTTACACAAAGTGGTGCTGTGGCTTAGTTGGTTAAAGCGCCTGTCTCGTAAACAGGAGATCCTAAGTTTGTATCTCAGCAGTGCCTTCTTTTCATAGCCTCTTACAGAACTTTCTATGTTTAACAATGTACTTTCCTTGTAAAAATACTATAAAGTCAAACTTGTCTTTCTCATATCCCTTCCTTAGATAGTGCAATGGAGAGATTCTAAATCTGTGTTGTCAAAGTACTCAAAAGGAAGAAGATGTCAGCCAATGTAGGATGGCATCAAGCATGCCAAATGAAAACAGTGGGTTTACTTTTGCCAGACTGAAATGTTAGAAAAGTTTGATAGCAGCCTTCTTGAACAGGAAATGCTGGAAATACTCACTGCTTGGGCTGAAAAAGATAATTTAGAGTTTCAACATTGGAGATGAAGGTAACTTCAACAAGTATGGGATTCAAAAACCATGCATGCAGAGCACAATGGATTAGTAGTCATACGCCATAACCACTCGGCAGCTCGTCTACAGGAAGAGTCTGTAGCCAGATGATGTGATCTAATGAGGATTTTGACAAGTCTGTGCAATTTCACTAAAGATTGTGTATGAGCTTCTGGCAAAGTGGCTCTTATCATATCTACAACAGTAGATTATGTCAAGAGTTGGACAAGCTCAAACTTTATCAGAGATTAACCAAAGTTTAGGGTTTTAATATCAGTAATTCAATAAAGATTGTATTTTTTGTCACTATTGAAGCCCTAAAAATTAGTCCAGTAAAGAAAGAATTTGCATAAGTCGTCTATCTCTAGACATTCAAGGACACTGAAAGACATGAGGTGAGGGCGACTCTACCAGTAGTGCTTTTCTACTCTACTCTTACACAAAGTGGTGCTGTGGCTTAGTTGGTTAAAGCGCCTGTCTTGTAAACAGGAGATCCTGAGTTCGAATCTCAGCAGTGCCTTCTTTTCATAGCCTCTTACAGAAGTTTCTATGTTTAACAATGTACTTTCCTTGTAAAAATACTATAAAGTCAAACTTGTCTTTCTCACATCCCTTCCTTAGATAGTGCATTGGAGAGATTCTAAATCTGTGTTGTCAAAGTACTCAAAAGGAAGAAGATGTCAGCCAATGTAGGATGGCATCAAGCATGCCAAATGAAAACAGTGGGTTCACTTTTGCCAGACTGAAATGTTAGAAAAGTTTGATAGCAGCCTTCTTCAACAGGAAATGCTGGAAATACTCACTGCTTGGGCTGAAAAAGATAATTTAGAGTTTCAACATTGGAGATGAAGGTAACTTCAACAAGTATGGGATTCAAAAACCATGCATGCAGAGCACAATGGATTAGTAGTCATACGCCATAACCACTCGGCAGCTAGTCTACAGGAAGAGTCTGTAGCCAGATGATGTGATCTAATGAGGATTTTGACAAGTCTGTGCAATTTCACTAAAGATTGTGTATGAGCTTCTGGCAAAGTGGCTCTTATCATATCTACAACAGTGGATTATGTCAAGAGTTGGACAAGCTCAAACTTTATCAGAGATTAACCAAAGTTTAGGGTTTTAATATCAGTAATTCAATAAAGATTGTATTTTTTGTAACTATTGAAGCCCTAAAAATTAGTCCAGTAAAGAAAGAATTTGCATAAGTTGTCTATCTCTAGACATTCAAGGACACTGAAAGACATGAGGTGAGGGCGACTCTACCAGTAGTGCTTTTCTACTCTTACACAAAGTGGTGCTGTGGCTTAGTTGGTTAAAGCGCCTGTCTCGTAAACAGGAGATCCTAAGTTCGTATCTCAGCAGTGCCTTCTTTTCATAGCCTCTTACAGAACTTTCTATGTTTAACAATGTACTTTCCTTGTAAAAATACTATAAAGTCAAACTTGTCTTTCTCATATCCCTTCCTTAGATAGTGCAATGGAGAGATTCTAAATCTGTGTTGTCAAAGTACTCAAAAGGAAGAAGATGTCAGCCAATGTAGGATGGCATCAAGCATGCCAAATGAAAACAGTGGGTTTACTTTTGCCAGACTGAAATGTTAGAAAAGTTTGATAGCAGCCTTCTTGAACAGGAAATGCTGGAAATACTCACTGCTTGGGCTGAAAAAGATAATTTAGAGTTTCAACATTGGAGATGAAGGTAACTTCAACAAGTATGGGATTCAAAAACCATGCATGCAGAGCACAATGGATTAGTAGTCATACGCCATAACCACTCGGCAGCTCGTCTACAGGAAGAGTCTGTAGCCAGATGATGTGATCTAATGAGGATTTTGACAAGTCTGTGCAATTTCACTAAAGATTGTGTATGAGCTTCTGGCAAAGTGGCTCTTATCATATCTACAACAGTGGATTATGTCAAGAGTTGGACAAGCTCAAACTTTATCAGAGATTAACCAAAGTTTAGGGTTTTAATATCAGTAATTCAATAAAGATTGTATTTTTTGTCACTATTGAAGCCCTAAAAATTAGTCCAGTAAAGAAAGAATTTGCATAAGTCGTCTATCTCTAGACATTCAAGGACACTGAAAGACATGAGGTGAGGGCGACTCTACCAGTAGTGCTTTTCAACTCTTACACAAAGTGGTGCTGTGGCTTAGTTGGTTAAAGCGCCTGTCTCGTAAACAGGAGATCCTAAGTTCGTATCTCAGCAGTGCCTTCTTTTCATAGCCTCTTACAGAACTTTCTATGTTTAACAATGTACTTTCCTTGTAAAAATACTATAAAGTCAAACTTGTCTTTCTCATATCCCTTCCTTAGATAGTGCAATGGAGAGATTCTAAATCTGTGTTGTCAAAGTACTCAAAAGGAAGAAGATGTCAGCCAATGTAGGATGGCATCAAGCATGCCAAATGAAAACAGTGGGTTTACTTTTGCCAGACTGAAATGTTAGAAAAGTTTGATAGCAGCCTTCTTGAACAGGAAATGCTGGAAATACTCACTGCTTGGGCTGAAAAAGATAATTTAGAGTTTCAACATTGGAGATGAAGGTAACTTCAACAAGTATGGGATTCAAAAACCAAGCATGCAGAGCACAATGGATTAGTAGTCATACGCCATAACCACTCGGCAGCTCGTCTACAGGAAGAGTCTGTAGCCAGATGATGTGATCTAATGAGGATTTTGACAAGTCTGTGCAATTTCACTAAAGATTGTGTATGAGCTTCTGGCAAAGTGGCTCTTATCATATCTACAACAGTGGATTATGTCAAGAGTTGGACAAGCTCAAACTTTATCAGAGATTAACCAAAGTTTAGGGTTTTAATATCAGTAATTCAATAAAGATTGTATTTTTTGTCACTATTGAAGCCCTAAAAATTAGTCCAGTAAAGAAAGAATTTGCATAAGTCGTCTATCTCTAGACATTCAAGGACACTGAAAGACATGAGGTGAGGGCGACTCTACCAGTAGTGTTTTTCTACTCTACTCTTACACAAAGTGGTGCTGTGGCTTAGTTGGTTAAAGCGCCTGTCTTGTAAACAGGAGATCCTGAGTTCGAATCTCAGCAGTGCCTTCTTTTCATAGCCTCTTACAGAAGTTTCTATGTTTAACAATGTACTTTCCTTGTAAAAATACTATAAAGTCAAACTTGTCTTTCTCACATCCCTTCCTTAGATAGTGCATTGGAGAGATTCTAAATCTGTGTTGTCAAAGTACTCAAAAGGAAGAAGATGTCAGCCAATGTAGGATGGCATCAAGCATGCCAAATGAAAACAGTGGGTTCACTTTTGCCAGACTGAAATGTTAGAAAAGTTTGATAGCAGCCTTCTTCAACAGGAAATGCTGGAAATACTCACTGCTTGGGCTTAAAAAGATAATTTAGAGTTTCAACATTGGAGATGAAGGTAACTTCAACAAGTATGGGATTCAAAAACCATGCATGCAGAGCACAATGGATTAGTAGTCATACGCCATAACCACTCGGCAGCTCGTCTACAGGAAGAGTCTGTAGCCAGATGATGTGATCTAATGAGGATTTTGACAAGTCTGTGCAATTTCACTAAAGATTGTGTATGAGCTTCTGGCAAAGTGGCTCTTATCATATCTACAACAGTGGATTATGTCAAGAGTTGGACAAGCTCAAACGTTATCAGAGATTAACCAAAGTTTAGGGTTTTAATATCAGTAATTCAATAAAGATTGTATTTTTTGTCACTATTGAAGCCCTAAAAATTAGTCCAGTAAAGAAAGAATTTGCATAAGTCGTCTATCTCTAGACATTCAAGGACACTGAAAGACATGAGGTGAGGGCGACTCTACCAGTAGTGCTTTTCTACTCTTACACAAAGTGGTGCTGTGGCTTAGTTGGTTAAAGCGCCTGTCTCGTAAACAGGAGATCCTAAGTTCGTATCTCAGCAGTGCCTTCTTTTCATAGCCTCTTACAGAACTTTCTATGTTTAACAATGTACTTTCCTTGTAAAAATACTATAAAGTCAAACTTGTCTTTCTCATATCCCTTCCTTAGATAGTGCAATGGAGAGATTCTAAATCTGTGTTGTCAAAGTACTCAAAAGGAAGAAGATGTCAGCCAATGTAGGATGGCATCAAGCATGCCAAATGAAAACAGTGGGTTTACTTTTGCCAGACTGAAATGTTAGAAAAGTTTGATAGCAGCCTTCTTGAACAGGAAATGCTGGAAATACTCACTGCTTGGGCTGAAAAAGATAATTTAGAGTTTCAACATTGGAGATGAAGGTAACTTCAACAAGTATGGGATTCAAAAACCATGCATGCAGAGCACAATGGATTAGTAGTCATACGCCATAACCACTCGGCAGCTCGTCTACAGGAAGAGTCTGTAGCCAGATGATGTGATCTAATGAGGATTTTGACAAGTCTGTGCAATTTCACTAAAGATTGTGTATGAGCTTCTGGCAAAGTGGCTCTTATCATATCTACAACAGTGGATTATGTCAAGAGTTGGACAAGCTCAAACTTTATCAGAGATTAACCAAAGTTTAGGGTTTTAATATCAGTAATTCAATAAAGATTGTATTTTTTGTCACTATTGAAGCCCTAAAAATTAGTCCAGTAAAGAAAGAATTTGCATAAGTCGTCTATCTCTAGACATTCAAGGACACTGAAAGACATGAGGTGAGGGCGACTCTACCAGTAGTGTTTTTCTACTCTACTCTTACACAAAGTGGTGCTGTGGCTTAGTTGGTTAAAGCGCCTGTCTTGTAAACAGGAGATCCTGAGTTCGAATCTCAGCAGTGCCTTCTTTTCATAGCCTCTTACAGAAGTTTCTATGTTTAACAATGTACTTTCCTTGTAAAAATACTATAAAGTCAAACTTGTCTTTCTCATATCCCTTCCTTAGATAGTGCAATGGAGAGATTCTAAATCTGTGTTGTCAAAGTACTCAAAAGGAAGAAGATGTCAGCCAATGTAGGATGGCATCAAGCATGCCAAATGAAAACAGTGGGTTCACTTTTGCCAGACTGAAATGTTAGAAAAGTTTGATACCAGCCTTCTTCAACAGGAAATGCTGGAAATACTCACTGCTTGGGCTGAAAAAGATAATTTAGAGTTTCAACATTGGAGATGAAGGTAACTTCAACAAGTATGGGATTCAAAAACCATGCATGCAGAGCACAATGGATTAGTAGTCATACGCCATAACCACTCGGCAGCTCGTCTACAGGAAGAATCTGTAGCCAGATGATGTGATCTAATGAGGATTTTGACAAGTCTGTGCAATTTCACTAAAGATTGTGTATGAGCTTCTGGCAAAGTGGCTCTTATCATATCTACAACAGTGGATTATGTCAAGAGTTGGACAAGCTCAAACTTTATCAGAGATTAACCAAAGTTTAGGGTTTTAATATCAGTAATTCAATAAAGATTGTATTTTTTGTCACTATTGAAGCCCTAAAAATTAGTCCAGTAAAGAAAGAATTTGCATAAGTCGTCTATCTCTAGACATTCAAGGACACTGAAAGACATGAGGTGAGGGCGACTCTACCAGTAGTGCTTTTCTACTCTTACACAAAGTGGTGCTGTGACTTAGTTGGTTAAAGCGCCTGTCTCGTAAACAGGAGATCCTAAGTTCGTATCTCAGCAGTGCCTTCTTTTCATAGCCTCTTACAGAACTTTCTATGTTTAACAATGTACTTTCCTTGTAAAAATACTATAAAGTCAAACTTGTCTTTCTCATATCCCTTCCTTAGATAGTGCAATGGAGAGATTCTAAATCTGTGTTGTCAAAGTACTCAAAAGGAAGAAGATGTCAGCCAATGTAGGATGGCATCAAGCATGCCAAATGAAAACAGTGGGTTTACTTTTGCCAGACTGAAATGTTAGAAAAGTTTGATAGCAGCCTTCTTGAACAGGAAATGCTGGAAATACTCACTGCTTGGGCTGAAAAAGATAATTTAGAGTTTCAACATTGGAGATGAAGGTAACTTCAACAAGTATGGGATTCAAAAACCATGCATGCAGAGCACAATGGATTAGTAGTCATACGCCATAACCACTCGGCAGCTCGTCTACAGGAAGAGTCTGTAGCCAGATGATGTGATCTAATGAGGATTTTGACAAGTCTGTGCAATTTCACTAAAGATTGTGTATGAGCTTCTGGCAAAGTGGCTCTTATCATATCTACAACAGTGGATTATGTCAAGAGTTGGACAAGCTCAAACTTTATCAGAGATTAACCAAAGTTTAGGGTTTTAATATCAGTAATTCAATAAAGATTGTATTTTTTGTCACTATTGAAGCCCTAAAAATTAGTCCAGTAAAGAAAGAATTTGCATAAGTCGTCTATCTCTAGACATTCAAGGACACTGAAAGACATGAGGTGAGGGCGACTCTACCAGTAGTGTTTTTCTACTCTACTCTTACACAAAGTGGTGCTGTGGCTTAGTTGGTTAAAGCGCCTGTCTTGTAAGCAGGAGATCCTGAGTTCGAATCTCAGCAGTGCCTTCTTTTCATAGCCTCTTACAGAAGTTTCTATGTTTAACAATGTACTTTCCTTGTAAAAATACTATAAAGTCAAACTTGTCTTTCTCACATCCCTTCCTTAGATAGTGCATTGGAGAGATTCTAAATCTGTGTTGTCAAAGTACTCAAAAGGAAGAAGATGTCAGCCAATGTAGGATGGCATCAAGCATGCCAAATGAAAACAGTGGGTTCACTTTTGCCAGACTGAAATGTTAGAAAAGTTTGATAGCAGCCTTCTTCAACAGGAAATGCTGGAAATACTCACTGCTTGGGCTAAAAAAGATAATTTAGAGTTTCAACATTGGAGATGAAGGTAACTTCAACAAGTATGGGATTCAAAAACCATGCATGCAGAGCACAATGGATTAGTAGTCATACGCCATAACCACTCGGCAGCTCGTCTACAGGAAGAGTCTGTAGCCAGATGATGTGATCTAATGAGGATTTTGACAAGTCTGTGCAATTTCACTAAAGATTGTGTATGAGCTTCTGGCAAAGTGGCTCTTATCATATCTACAACAGTGGATTATGTCAAGAGTTGGACAAGCTCAAACTTTATCAGAGATTAACCAAAGTTTAGGGTTTTAATATCAGTAATTCAATAAAGATTGTATTTTTTGTCACTATTGAAGCCCTAAAAATTAGTCCAGTAAAGAAAGAATTTGCATAAGTCGTCTATCTCTAGACATTCAAGGACACTGAAAGACATGAGGTGAGGGCGACTCTACCAGTAGTGCTTTTCTACTCTTACACAAAGTGGTGCTGTGGCTTAGTTGGTTAAAGCGCCTGTCTCGTAAACAGGAGATCCTAAGTTCGTATCTCAGCAGTGCCTTCTTTTCATAGCCTCTTACAGAACTTTCTATGTTTAACAATGTACTTTCCTTGTAAAAATACTATAAAGTCAAACTTGTCTTTCTCATATCCCTTCCTTAGATAGTGCAATGGAGAGATTCTAAATCTGTGTTGTCAAAGTACTCAAAAGGAAGAAGATGTCAGCCAATGTAGGATGGCATCAAGCATGCCAAATGAAAACAGTGGGTTTACTTTTGCCAGACTGAAATGTTAGAAAAGTTTGATAGCAGCCTTCTTGAACAGGAAATGCTGGAAATACTCACTGCTTGGGCTGAAAAAGATAATTTAGAGTTTCAACATTGGAGATGAAGGTAACTTCAACAAGTATGGGATTCAAAAACCATGCATGCAGAGCACAATGGATTAGTAGTCATACGCCATAACCACTCGGCAGCTCGTCTACAGGAAGAGTCTGTAGCCAGATGATGTGATCTAATGAGGATTTTGACAAGTCTGTGCAATTTCACTAAAGATTGTGTATGAGCTTCTGGCAAAGTGGCTCTTATCATATCTACAACAGTGGATTATGTCAAGAGTTGGACAAGCTCAAACTTTATCAGAGATTAACCAAAGTTTAGGGTTTTAATATCAGTAATTCAATAAAGATTGTATTTTTTGTCACTATTGAAGCCCTAAAAATTAGTCCAGTAAAGAAAGAATTTGCATAAGTCGTCTATCTCTAGACATTCAAGGACACTGAAAGACATGAGGTGAGGGTGACTCTACCAGTAGTGCTTTTCTACTCTACTCTTACACAAAGTGGTGCTGTGGCTTAGTTGGTTAAAGCGCCTGTCTTGTAAACAGGAGATCCTGAGTTCGAATCTCAGCAGTGCCTTCTTTTCATAGCCTCTTACAGAAGTTTCTATGTTTAACAATGTACTTTCCTTGTAAAAATACTATAAAGTCAAACTTGTCTTTCTCACATCCCTTCCTTAGATAGTGCATTGGAGAGATTCTAAATCTGTGTTGTCAAAGTACTCAAAAGGAAGAAGATGTCAGCCAATGTAGGATGGCATCAAGCATGCCAAATGAAAACAGTGGGTTTACTTTTGCCAGACTGAAATGTTAGAAAAGTTTGATAGCAGCCTTCTTCAACAGGAAATGCTGGAAATACTCACTGCTTGGGCTGAAAAAGATAATTTAGAGTTTCAACATTGGAGATGAAGGTAACTTCAACAAGTATGGGATTCAAAAACCATGCATGCAGAGCACAATGGATTAGTAGTCATACGCCATAACCACTCGGCAGCTCGTCTACAGGAAGAGTCTGTAGCCAGATGATGTGATCTAATGAGGATTTTGACAAGTCTGTGCAATTTCACTAAAGATTGTGTATGAGCTTCTGGCAAAGTGGCTCTTATCATATCTACAACAGTGGATTATGTCAAGAGTTGGACAAGCTCAAACTTTATCAGAGATTAACCAAAGTTTAGGGTTTTAATATCAGTAATTCAATAAAGATTGTATTTTTTGTCACTATTGAAGCCCTAAAAATTAGTCCAGTAAAGAAAGAATTTGCATAAGTCGTCTATCTCTAGACATTCAAGGACACTGAAAGACATGAGGTGAGGGCGACTCTACCAGTAGTGCTTTTCTACTCTACTCTTACACAAAGTGGAATCTCAGCAGTGCCTTCTTTTCATAGCCTCTTACAGAAGTTTCTATGTTTAACAATGTACTTTCCTTGTAAAAATACTATAAAGTCAAACTTGTCTTTCTCACATCCCTTCCTTAGATAGTGCATTGGAGAGATTCTAAATCTGTGTTGTCAAAGTACTCAAAAGGAAGAAGATGTCAGCCAATGTAGGATGGCATCAAGCATGCCAAATGAAAACAGTGGGTTCACTTTTGCCAGACTGAAATGTTAGAAAAGTTTGATAGCAGCCTTCTTCAACAGGAAATGCTGGAAATACTCACTGCTTGGGCTAAAAAAGATAATTTAGAGTTTCAACATTGGAGATGAAGGTAACTTCAACAAGTATGGGATTCAAAAACCATGCATGCAGAGCACAATGGATTAGTAGTCATACGCCATAACCACTCGGCAGCTCGTCTACAGGAAGAGTCTGTAGCCAGATGATGTGATCTAATGAGGATTTTGACAAGTCTGTGCAATTTCACTAAAGATTGTGTATGAGCTTCTGGCAAAGTGGCTCTTATCATATCTACAACAGTGGATTATGTCAAGAGTTGGACAAGCTCAAACTTTATCAGAGATTAACCAAAGTTTAGGGTTTTAATATCAGTAATTCAATAAAGATTGTATTTTTTGTCACTATTGAAGCCCTAAAAATTAGTCCAGTAAAGAAAGAATTTGCATAAGTCGTCTATCTCTAGACATTCAAGGACACTGAAAGACATGAGGTGAGGGCGACTCTACCAGTAGTGCTTTTCTACTCTTACACAAAGTGGTGCTGTGGCTTAGTTGGTTAAAGCGCCTGTCTCGTAAACAGGAGATCCTAAGTTCGTAACTCAGCAGTGCCTTCTTTTCATAGCCTCTTACAGAACTTTCTATGTTTAACAATGTACTTTCCTTGTAAAAATACTATAAAGTCAAACTTGTCTTTCTCATATCCCTTCCTTAGATAGTGCAATGGAGAGATTCTAAATCTGTGTTGTCAAAGTACTCAAAAGGAAGAAGATGTCAGCCAATGTAGGATGGCATCAAGCATGCCAAATGAAAACAGTGGGTTTACTTTTGCCAGACTGAAATGTTAGAAAAGTTTGATAGCAGCCTTCTTGAACAGGAAATGCTGGAAATACTCACTGCTTGGGCTGAAAAAGATAATTTAGAGTTTCAACATTGGAGATGAAGGTAACTTCAACAAGTATGGGATTCAAAAACCATGCATGCAGAGCACAATGGATTAGTAGTCATACGCCATAACCACTCGGCAGCTCGTCTACAGGAAGAGTCTGTAGCCAGATGATGTGATCTAATGAGGATTTTGACAAGTCTGTGCAATTTCACTAAAGATTGTGTATGAGCTTCTGGCAAAGTGGCTCTTATCATATCTACAACAGTGGATTATGTCAAGAGTTGGACAAGCTCAAACTTTATCAGAGATTAACCAAAGTTTAGGGTTTTAATATCAGTAATTCAATAAAGATTGTATTTTTTGTCACTATTGAAGCCCTAAAAATTAGTCCAGTAAAGAAAGAATTTGCATAAGTCGTCTATCTCTAGACATTCAAGGACACTGAAAGACATGAGGTGAGGGTGACTCTACCAGTAGTGCTTTTCTACTCTACTCTTACACAAAGTGGTGCTGTGGCTTAGTTGGTTAAAGCGCCTGTCTTGTAAACAGGAGATCCTGAGTTCGAATCTCAGCAGTGCCTTCTTTTCATAGCCTCTTACAGAAGTTTCTATGTTTAACAATGTACTTTCCTTGTAAAAATACTATAAAGTCAAACTTGTCTTTCTCACATCCCTTCCTTAGATAGTGCATTGGAGAGATTCTAAATCTGTGTTGTCAAAGTACTCAAAAGGAAGAAGATGTCAGCCAATGTAGGATGGCATCAAGCATGCCAAATGAAAACAGTGGGTTTACTTTTGCCAGACTGAAATGTTAGAAAAGTTTGATAGCAGCCTTCTTCAACAGGAAATGCTGGAAATACTCACTGCTTGGGCTGAAAAAGATAATTTAGAGTTTCAACATTGGAGATGAAGGTAACTTCAACAAGTATGGGATTCAAAAACCATGCATGCAGAGCACAATGGATTAGTAGTCATACGCCATAACCACTCGGCAGCTCGTCTACAGGAAGAGTCTGTAGCCAGATGATGTGATCTAATGAGGATTTTGACAAGTCTGTGCAATTTCACTAAAGATTGTGTATGAGCTTCTGGCAAAGTGGCTCTTATCATATCTACAACAGTGGATTATGTCAAGAGTTGGACAAGCTCAAACTTTATCAGAGATTAACCAAAGTTTAGGGTTTTAATATCAGTAATTCAATAAAGATTGTATTTTTTGTCACTATTGAAGCCCTAAAAATTAGTCCAGTAAAGAAAGAATTTGCATAAGTCGTCTATCTCTAGACATTCAAGGACACTGAAAGACATGAGGTGAGGGCGACTCTACCAGTAGTGCTTTTCTACTCTACTCTTACACAAAGTGGAATCTCAGCAGTGCCTTCTTTTCATAGCCTCTTACAGAAGTTTCTATGTTTAACAATGTACTTTCCTTGTAAAAATACTATAAAGTCAAACTTGTCTTTCTCACATCCCTTCCTTAGATAGTGCATTGGAGAGATTCTAAATCTGTGTTGTCAAAGTACTCAAAAGGAAGAAGATGTCAGCCAATGTAGGATGGCATCAAGCATGCCAAATGAAAACAGTGGGTTTACTTTTGCCAGACTGAAATGTTAGAAAAGTTTGATAGCAGCCTTCTTCAACAGGAAATGCTGGAAATACTCACTGCTTGGGCTGAAAAAGATAATTTAGAGTTTCAACATTGGAGATGAAGGTAACTTCAACAAGTATGGGATTCAAAAACCATGCATGCAGAGCACAATGGATTAGTAGTCATACGCCATAACCACTCGGCAGCTCGTCTACAGGAAGAGTCTGTAGCCAGATGATGTGATCTAATGAGGATTTTGACAAGTCTGTGCAATTTCACTAAAGATTGTGTATGAGCTTCTGGCAAAGTGGCTCTTATCATATCTACAACAGTGGATTATGTCAAGAGTTGGACAAGCTCAAACTTTATCAGAGATTAACCAAAGTTTAGGGTTTTAATATCAGTAATTCAATAAAGATTGTATTTTTTGTCACTATTGAAGCCCTAAAAATTAGTCCAGTAAAGAAAGAATTTGCATAAGTCGTCTATCTCTAGACATTCAAGGACACTGAAAGACATGAGGTGAGGGCGACTCTACCAGTAGTGCTTTTCTACTCTACTCTTACACAAAGTGGAATCTCAGCAGTGCCTTCTTTTCATAGCCTCTTACAGAAGTTTCTATGTTTAACAATGTACTTTCCTTGTAAAAATACTATAAAGTCAAACTTGTCTTTCTCACATCCCTTCCTTAGATAGTGCATTGGAGAGATTCTAAATCTGTGTTGTCAAAGTACTCAAAAGGAAGAAGATGTCAGCCAATGTAGGATGGCATCAAGCATGCCAAATGAAAACAGTGGGTTTACTTTTGCCAGACTGAAATGTTAGAAAAGTTTGATAGCAGCCTTCTTCAACAGGAAATGCTGGAAATACTCACTGCTTGGGCTGAAAAAGATAATTTAGAGTTTCAACATTGGAGATGAAGGTAACTTCAACAAGTATGGGATTCAAAAACCATGCATGCAGAGCACAATGGATTAGTAGTCATACGCCATAACCACTCGGCAGCTCGTCTACAGGAAGAGTCTGTAGCCAGATGATGTGATCTAATGAGGATTTTGACAAGTCTGTGCAATTTCACTAAAGATTGTGTATGAGCTTCTGGCAAAGTGGCTCTTATCATATCTACAACAGTGGATTATGTCAAGAGTTGGACAAGCTCAAACTTTATCAGAGATTAACCAAAGTTTAGGGTTTTAATATCAGTAATTCAATAAAGATTGTATTTTTTGTCACTATTGAAGCCCTAAAAATTAGTCCAGTAAAGAAAGAATTTGCATAAGTCGTCTATCTCTAGACATTCAAGGACACTGAAAGACATGAGGTGAGGGCGACTCTACCAGTAGTGCTTTTCTACTCTACTCTTACACAAAGTGGAATCTCAGCAGTGCCTTCTTTTCATAGCCTCTTACAGAAGTTTCTATGTTTAACAATGTACTTTCCTTGTAAAAATACTATAAAGTCAAACTTGTCTTTCTCACATCCCTTCCTTAGATAGTGCATTGGAGAGATTCTAAATCTGTGTTGTCAAAGTACTCAAAAGGAAGAAGATGTCAGCCAATGTAGGATGGCATCAAGCATGCCAAATGAAAACAGTGGGTTTACTTTTGCCAGACTGAAATGTTAGAAAAGTTTGATAGCAGCCTTCTTCAACAGGAAATGCTGGAAATACTCACTGCTTGGGCTGAAAAAGATAATTTAGAGTTTCAACATTGGAGATGAAGGTAACTTCAACAAGTATGGGATTCAAAAACCATGCATGCAGAGCACAATGGATTAGTAGTCATACGCCATAACCACTCGGCAGCTCGTCTACAGGAAGAGTCTGTAGCCAGATGATGTGATCTAATGAGGATTTTGACAAGTCTGTGCAATTTCACTAAAGATTGTGTATGAGCTTCTGGCAAAGTGGCTCTTATCATATCTACAACAGTGGATTATGTCAAGAGTTGGACAAGCTCAAACTTTATCAGAGATTAACCAAAGTTTAGGGTTTTAATATCAGTAATTCAATAAAGATTGTATTTTTTGTCACTATTGAAGCCCTAAAAATTAGTCCAGTAAAGAAAGAATTTGCATAAGTCGTCTATCTCTAGACATTCAAGGACACTGAAAGACATGAGGTGAGGGCGACTCTACCAGTAGTGCTTTTCTACTCTACTCTTACACAAAGTGGAATCTCAGCAGTGCCTTCTTTTCATAGCCTCTTACAGAAGTTTCTATGTTTAACAATGTACTTTCCTTGTAAAAATACTATAAAGTCAAACTTGTCTTTCTCACATCCCTTCCTTAGATAGTGCATTGGAGAGATTCTAAATCTGTGTTGTCAAAGTACTCAAAAGGAAGAAGATGTCAGCCAATGTAGGATGGCATCAAGCATGCCAAATGAAAACAGTGGGTTTACTTTTGCCAGACTGAAATGTTAGAAAAGTTTGATAGCAGCCTTCTTCAACAGGAAATGCTGGAAATACTCACTGCTTGGGCTGAAAAAGATAATTTAGAGTTTCAACATTGGAGATGAAGGTAACTTCAACAAGTATGGGATTCAAAAACCATGCATGCAGAGCACAATGGATTAGTAGTCATACGCCATAACCACTCGGCAGCTCGTCTACAGGAAGAGTCTGTAGCCAGATGATGTGATCTAATGAGGATTTTGACAAGTCTGTGCAATTTCACTAAAGATTGTGTATGAGCTTCTGGCAAAGTGGCTCTTATCATATCTACAACAGTGGATTATGTCAAGAGTTGGACAAGCTCAAACTTTATCAGAGATTAACCAAAGTTTAGGGTTTTAATATCAGTAATTCAATAAAGATTGTATTTTTTGTCACTATTGAAGCCCTAAAAATTAGTCCAGTAAAGAAAGAATTTGCATAAGTCGTCTATCTCTAGACATTCAAGGACACTGAAAGACATGAGGTGAGGGCGACTCTACCAGTAGTGCTTTTCTACTCTACTCTTACACAAAGTGGAATCTCAGCAGTGCCTTCTTTTCATAGCCTCTTACAGAAGTTTCTATGTTTAACAATGTACTTTCCTTGTAAAAATACTATAAAGTCAAACTTGTCTTTCTCACATCCCTTCCTTAGATAGTGCATTGGAGAGATTCTAAATCTGTGTTGTCAAAGTACTCAAAAGGAAGAAGATGTCAGCCAATGTAGGATGGCATCAAGCATGCCAAATGAAAACAGTGGGTTTACTTTTGCCAGACTGAAATGTTAGAAAAGTTTGATAGCAGCCTTCTTGAACAGGAAATGCTGGAAATACTCACTGCTTGGGCTGAAAAAGATAATTTAGAGTTTCAACATTGGAGATGAAGGTAACTTCAACAAGTATGGGATTCAAAAACCATGCATGCAGAGCACAATGGATTAGTAGTCATACGCCATAACCACTCGGCAGCTCGTCTACAGGAAGAGTCTGTAGCCAGATGATGTGATCTAATGAGGATTTTGACAAGTCTGTGCAATTTCACTAAAGATTGTGTATGAGCTTCTGGCAAAGTGGCTCTTATCATATCTACAACAGTGGATTATGTCAAGAGTTGGACAAGCTCAAACTTTATCAGAGATTAACCAAAGTTTAGGGTTTTAATATCAGTAATTCAATAAAGATTGTATTTTTTGTCACTATTGAAGCCCTAAAAATTAGTCCAGTAAAGAAAGAATTTGCATAAGTCGTCTATCTCTAGACATTCAAGGACACTGAAAGACATGAGGTGAGGGCGACTCTACCAGTAGTGCTTTTCTACTCTACTCTTACACAAAGTGGTGCTGTGCCTTAGTTGGTTAAAGCGCCTGTCTTGTAAACAGGAGATCCTGAGTTCGAATCTCAGCAGTGCCTTCTTTTCATAGCCTCTTACAGAAGTTTCAATGTTTAACAATGTACTTTCCTTGTAAAAATACTATAAAGTCAAACTTGTCTTTCTCACATCCCTTCCTTAGATAGTGCATTGGAGAGATTCTAAATCTGTGTTGTCAAAGTACTCAAAAGGAAGAAGATGTCAGCCAATGTAGGATGGCATCAAGCATGCCAAATGAAAACAGTGGGTTTACTTTTGCCAGACTGAAATGTTAGAAAAGTTTGATAGCAGCCTTCTTCAACAGGAAATGCTGGAAATACTCACTGCTTGGGCTGAAAAAGATAATTTAGAGTTTCAACATTGGAGATGAAGGTAACTTCAACAAGTATGGGATTCAAAAACCATGCATGCAGAGCACAATGGATTAGTAGTCATACGCCATAACCACTCGGCAGCTCGTCTACAGGAAGAGTCTGTAGCCAGATGATGTGATCTAATGAGGATTTTGACAAGTCTGTGCAATTTCACTAAAGATTGTGTATGAGCTTCTGGCAAAGTGGCTCTTATCATATCTACAACAGTGGATTATGTCAAGAGTTGGACAAGCTCAAACTTTATCAGAGATTAACCAAAGTTTAGGGTTTTAATATCAGTAATTCAATAAAGATTGTATTTTTTGTCACTATTGAAGCCCTAAAAATTAGTCCAGTAAAGAAAGAATTTGCATAAGTCGTCTATCTCTAGACATTCAAGGACACTGAAAGACATGAGGTGAGGGCGACTCTACCAGTAGTGCTTTTCTACTCTGACAATAAGTGGTGCTGTGGCTTAGTTGGTTAAAGCGCCTGTCTTGTAAACAGGAGATCCTGAGTTCGAATCTCAGCAGTGCCTTCTTTTCATAGCCTCTTACAGAAGTTTCTATGTTTAACAATGTACTTTCCTTGTAAAAATACTATAAAGTCAAACTTGTCTTTCTCACATCCCTTCCTTAGATAGTGCATTGGAGAGATTCTAAATCTGTGTTGTCAAAGTACTCAAAAGGAAGAAGATGTCAGCCAATGTAGGATGGCATCAAGCATGCCAAATGAAAACAGTGGGTTTACTTTTGCCAGACTGAAATGTTAGAAAAGTTTGATAGCAGCCTTCTTGAACAGGAAATGCTGGAAATACTCACTGCTTGGGCTGAAAAAGATAATTTAGAGTTTCAACATTGGAGATGAAGGTAACTTCAACAAGTATGGGATTCAAAAACCATGCATGCAGAGCACAATGGATTAGTAGTCATACGCCATAACCACTCGGCAGCTCGTCTACAGGAAGAGTCTGTAGCCAGATGATGTGATCTAATGAGGATTTTGACAAGTCTGTGCAATTTCACTAAAGATTGTGTATGAGCTTCTGGCAAAGTGGCTCTTATCATATCTACAACAGTGGATTATGTCAAGAGTTGGACAAGCTCAAACTTTATCAGAGATTAACCAAAGTTTAGGGTTTTAATATCAGTAATTCAATAAAGATTGTATTTTTTGTCACTATTGAAGCCCTAAAAATTAGTCCAGTAAAGAAAGAATTTGCATAAGTCGTCTATCTCTAGACATTCAAGGACACTGAAAGACATGAGGTGAGGGCGACTCTACCAGTAGTGCTTTTCTACTCTACTCTTACACAAAGTGGTGCTGTGGCTTAGTTGGTTAAAGCGCCTGTCTTGTAAACAGGAGATCCTGAGTTCGAATCTCAGCAGTGCCTTCTTTTCATAGCCTCTTACAGAAGTTTCAATGTTTAACAATGTACTTTCCTTGTAAAAATACTATAAAGTCAAACTTGTCTTTCTCACATCCCTTCCTTAGATAGTGCATTGGAGAGATTCTAAATCTGTGTTGTCAAAGTACTCAAAAGGAAGAAGATGTCAGCCAATGTAGGATGGCATCAAGCATGCCAAATGAAAACAGTGGGTTTACTTTTGCCAGACTGAAATGTTAGAAAAGTTTGATAGCAGCCTTCTTCAACAGGAAATGCTGGAAATACTCACTGCTTGGGCTGAAAAAGATAATTTAGAGTTTCAACATTGGAGATGAAGGTAACTTCAACAAGTATGGGATTCAAAAACCATGCATGCAGAGCACAATGGATTAGTAGTCATACGCCATAACCACTCGGCAGCTCGTCTACAGGAAGAGTCTGTAGCCAGATGATGTGATCTAATGAGGATTTTGACAAGTCTGTGCAATTTCACTAAAGATTGTGTATGAGCTTCTGGCAAAGTGGCTCTTATCATATCTACAACAGTGGATTATGTCAAGAGTTGGACAAGCTCAAACTTTATCAGAGATTAACCAAAGTTTAGGGTTTTAATATCAGTAATTCAATAAAGATTGTATTTTTTGTCACTATTGAAGCCCTAAAAATTAGTCCAGTAAAGAAAGAATTTGCATAAGTCGTCTATCTCTAGACATTCAAGGACACTGAAAGACATGAGGTGAGGGCGACTCTACCAGTAGTGCTTTTCTACTCTACTCTTACACAAAGTGGTGCTGTGGCTTAGTTGGTTAAAGCGCCTGTCTTGTAAACAGGAGATCCTGAGTTCGAATCTCAGCAGTGCCTTCTTTTCATAGCCTCTTACAGAAGTTTCAATGTTTAACAATGTACTTTCCTTGTAAAAATACTATAAAGTCAAACTTGTCTTTCTCACATCCCTTCCTTAGATAGTGCATTGGAGAGATTCTAAATCTGTGTTGTCAAAGTACTCAAAAGGAAGAAGATGTCAGCCAATGTAGGATGGCATCAAGCATGCCAAATGAAAACAGTGGGTTTACTTTTGCCAGACTGAAATGTTAGAAAAGTTTGATAGCAGCCTTCTTGAACAGGAAATGCTGGAAATACTCACTGCTTGGGCTGAAAAAGATAATTTAGAGTTTCAACATTGGAGATGAAGGTAACTTCAACAAGTATGGGATTCAAAAACCATGCATGCAGAGCACAATGGATTAGTAGTCATACGCCATAACCACTCGGCAGCTCGTCTACAGGAAGAGTCTGTAGCCAGATGATGTGATCTAATGAGGATTTTGACAAGTCTGTGCAATTTCACTAAAGATTGTGTATGAGCTTCTGGCAAAGTGGCTCTTATCATATCTACAACAGTGGATTATGTCAAGAGTTGGACAAGCTCAAACTTTATCAGAGATTAACCAAAGTTTAGGGTTTTAATATCAGTAATTCAATAAAGATTGTATTTTTTGTCACTATTGAAGCCCTAAAAATTAGTCCAGTAAAGAAAGAATTTGCATAAGTCGTCTATCTCTAGACATTCAAGGACACTGAAAGACATGAGGTGAGGGCGACTCTACCAGTAGTGCTTTTCTACTCTACTCTTACACAAAGTGGTGCTGTGGCTTAGTTGGTTAAAGCGCCTGTCTTGTAAACAGGAGATCCTGAGTTCGAATCTCAGCAGTGCCTTCTTTTCATAGCCTCTTACAGAAGTTTCAATGTTTAACAATGTACTTTCCTTGTAAAAATACTATAAAGTCAAACTTGTCTTTCTCACATCCCTTCCTTAGATAGTGCATTGGAGAGATTCTAAATCTGTGTTGTCAAAGTACTCAAAAGGAAGAAGATGTCAGCCAATGTAGGATGGCATCAAGCATGCCAAATGAAAACAGTGGGTTTACTTTTGCCAGACTGAAATGTTAGAAAAGTTTGATAGCAGCCTTCTTGAACAGGAAATGCTGGAAATACTCACTGCTTGGGCTGAAAAAGATAATTTAGAGTTTCAACATTGGAGATGAAGGTAACTTCAACAAGTATGGGATTCAAAAACCATGCATGCAGAGCACAATGGATTAGTAGTCATACGCCATAACCACTCGGCAGCTCGTCTACAGGAAGAGTCTGTAGCCAGATGATGTGATCTAATGAGGATTTTGACAAGTCTGTGCAATTTCACTAAAGATTGTGTATGAGCTTCTGGCAAAGTGGCTCTTATCATATCTACAACAGTGGATTATGTCAAGAGTTGGACAAGCTCAAACTTTATCAGAGATTAACCAAAGTTTAGGGTTTTAATATCAGTAATTCAATAAAGATTGTATTTTTTGTCACTATTGAAGCCCTAAAAATTAGTCCAGTAAAGAAAGAATTTGCATAAGTCGTCTATCTCTAGACATTCAAGGACACTGAAAGACATGAGGTGAGGGCGACTCTACCAGTAGTGCTTTTCTACTCTACTCTTACACAAAGTGGTGCTGTGGCTTAGTTGGTTAAAGCGCCTGTCTTGTAAACAGGAGATCCTGAGTTCGAATCTCAGCAGTGCCTTCTTTTCATAGCCTCTTACAGAAGTTTCAATGTTTAACAATGTACTTTCCTTGTAAAAATACTATAAAGTCAAACTTGTCTTTCTCACATCCCTTCCTTAGATAGTGCATTGGAGAGATTCTAAATCTGTGTTGTCAAAGTACTCAAAAGGAAGAAGATGTCAGCCAATGTAGGATGGCATCAAGCATGCCAAATGAAAACAGTGGGTTTACTTTTGCCAGACTGAAATGTTAGAAAAGTTTGATAGCAGCCTTCTTCAACAGGAAATGCTGGAAATACTCACTGCTTGGGCTGAAAAAGATAATTTAGAGTTTCAACATTGGAGATGAAGGTAACTTCAACAAGTATGGGATTCAAAAACCATGCATGCAGAGCACAATGGATTAGTAGTCATACGCCATAACCACTCGGCAGCTCGTCTACAGGAAGAGTCTGTAGCCAGATGATGTGATCTAATGAGGATTTTGACAAGTCTGTGCAATTTCACTAAAGATTGTGTATGAGCTTCTGGCAAAGTGGCTCTTATCATATCTACAACAGTGGATTATGTCAAGAGTTGGACAAGCTCAAACTTTATCAGAGATTAACCAAAGTTTAGGGTTTTAATATCAGTAATTCAATAAAGATTGTATTTTTTGTCACTATTGAAGCCCTAAAAATTAGTCCAGTAAAGAAAGAATTTGCATAAGTCGTCTATCTCTAGACATTCAAGGACACTGAAAGACATGAGGTGAGGGCGACTCTACCAGTAGTGCTTTTCTACTCTACTCTTACACAAAGTGGTGCTGTGGCTTAGTTGGTTAAAGCGCCTGTCTTGTAAACAGGAGATCCTGAGTTCGAATCTCAGCAGTGCCTTCTTTTCATAGCCTCTTACAGAAGTTTCAATGTTTAACAATGTACTTTCCTTGTAAAAATACTATAAAGTCAAACTTGTCTTTCTCACATCCCTTCCTTAGATAGTGCATTGGAGAGATTCTAAATCTGTGTTGTCAAAGTACTCAAAAGGAAGAAGATGTCAGCCAATGTAGGATGGCATCAAGCATGCCAAATGAAAACAGTGGGTTTACTTTTGCCAGACTGAAATGTTAGAAAAGTTTGATAGCAGCCTTCTTGAACAGGAAATGCTGGAAATACTCACTGCTTGGGCTGAAAAAGATAATTTAGAGTTTCAACATTGGAGATGAAGGTAACTTCAACAAGTATGGGATTCAAAAACCATGCATGCAGAGCACAATGGATTAGTAGTCATACGCCATAACCACTCGGCAGCTCGTCTACAGGAAGAGTCTGTAGCCAGATGATGTGATCTAATGAGGATTTTGACAAGTCTGTGCAATTTCACTAAAGATTGTGTATGAGCTTCTGGCAAAGTGGCTCTTATCATATCTACAACAGTGGATTATGTCAAGAGTTGGACAAGCTCAAACTTTATCAGAGATTAACCAAAGTTTAGGGTTTTAATATCAGTAATTCAATAAAGATTGTATTTTTTGTCACTATTGAAGCCCTAAAAATTAGTCCAGTAAAGAAAGAATTTGCATAAGTCGTCTATCTCTAGACATTCAAGGACACTGAAAGACATGAGGTGAGGGCGACTCTACCAGTAGTGCTTTTCTACTCTACTCTTACACAAAGTGGTGCTGTGGCTTAGTTGGTTAAAGCGCCTGTCTTGTAAACAGGAGATCCTGAGTTCGAATCTCAGCAGTGCCTTCTTTTCATAGCCTCTTACAGAAGTTTCAATGTTTAACAATGTACTTTCCTTGTAAAAATACTATAAAGTCAAACTTGTCTTTCTCACATCCCTTCCTTAGATAGTGCATTGGAGAGATTCTAAATCTGTGTTGTCAAAGTACTCAAAAGGAAGAAGATGTCAGCCAATGTAGGATGGCATCAAGCATGCCAAATGAAAACAGTGGGTTTACTTTTGCCAGACTGAAATGTTAGAAAAGTTTGATAGCAGCCTTCTTCAACAGGAAATGCTGGAAATACTCACTGCTTGGGCTGAAAAAGATAATTTAGAGTTTCAACATTGGAGATGAAGGTAACTTCAACAAGTATGGGATTCAAAAACCATGCATGCAGAGCACAATGGATTAGTAGTCATACGCCATAACCACTCGGCAGCTCGTCTACAGGAAGAGTCTGTAGCCAGATGATGTGATCTAATGAGGATTTTGACAAGTCTGTGCAATTTCACTAAAGATTGTGTATGAGCTTCTGGCAAAGTGGCTCTTATCATATCTACAACAGTGGATTATGTCAAGAGTTGGACAAGCTCAAACTTTATCAGAGATTAACCAAAGTTTAGGGTTTTAATATCAGTAATTCAATAAAGATTGTATTTTTTGTCACTATTGAAGCCCTAAAAATTAGTCCAGTAAAGAAAGAATTTGCATAAGTCGTCTATCTCTAGACATTCAAGGACACTGAAAGACATGAGGTGAGGGCGACTCTACCAGTAGTGCTTTTCTACTCTACTCTTACACAAAGTGGTGCTGTGGCTTAGTTGGTTAAAGCGCCTGTCTTGTAAACAGGAGATCCTGAGTTCGAATCTCAGCAGTGCCTTCTTTTCATAGCCTCTTACAGAAGTTTCTATGTTTAACAATGTACTTTCCTTGTAAAAATACTATAAAGTCAAACTTGTCTTTCTCACATCCCTTCCTTAGATAGTGCATTGGAGAGATTCTAAATCTGTGTTGTCAAAGTACTCAAAAGGAAGAAGATGTCAGCCAATGTAGGATGGCATCAAGCATGCCAAATGAAAACAGTGGGTTTACTTTTGCCAGACTGAAATGTTAGAAAAGTTTGATAGCAGCCTTCTTCAACAGGAAATGCTGGAAATACTCACTGCTTGGGCTGAAAAAGATAATTTAGAGTTTCAACATTGGAGATGAAGGTAACTTCAACAAGTATGGGATTCAAAAACCATGCATGCAGAGCACAATGGATTAGTAGTCATACGCCATAACCACTCGGCAGCTCGTCTACAGGAAGAGTCTGTAGCCAGATGATGTGATCTAATGAGGATTTTGACAAGTCTGTGCAATTTCACTAAAGATTGTGTATGAGCTTCTGGCAAAGTGGCTCTTATCATATCTACAACAGTGGATTATGTCAAGAGTTGGACAAGCTCAAACTTTATCAGAGATTAACCAAAGTTTAGGGTTTTAATATCAGTAATTCAATAAAGATTGTATTTTTTGTCACTATTGAAGCCCTAAAAATTAGTCCAGTAAAGAAAGAATTTGCATAAGTCGTCTATCTCTAGACATTCAAGGACACTGAAAGACATGAGGTGAGGGCGACTCTACCAGTAGTGCTTTTCTACTCTACTCTTACACAAAGTGGTGCTGTGGCTTAGTTGGTTAAAGCGCCTGTCTTGTAAACAGGAGATCCTGAGTTCGAATCTCAGCAGTGCCTTCTTTTCATAGCCTCTTACAGAAGTTTCTATGTTTAACAATGTACTTTCCTTGTAAAAATACTATAAAGTCAAACTTGTCTTTCTCATATCCCTTCCTTAGATAGTGCATTGGAGAGATTCTAAATCTGTGTTGTCAAAGTACTCAAAAGGAAGAAGATGTCAGCCAATGTAGGATGGCATCAAGCATGCCAAATGAAAACAGTGGGTTTACTTTTGCCAGACTGAAATGTTAGAAAAGTTTGATAGCAGCCTTCTTCAACAGGAAATGCTGGAAATACTCACTGCTTGGGCTGAAAAAGATAATTTAGAGTTTCAACATTGGAGATGAAGGTAACTTCAACAAGTATGGGATTCAAAAACCATGCATGCAGAGCACAATGGATTAGTAGTCATACGCCATAACCACTCGGCAGCTCGTCTACAGGAAGAGTCTGTAGCCAGATGATGTGATCTAATGAGGATTTTGACAAGTCTGTGCAATTTCACTAAAGATTGTGTATGAGCTTCTGGCAAAGTGGCTCTTATCATATCTACAACAGTGGATTATGTCAAGAGTTGGACAAGCTCAAACTTTATCAGAGATTAACCAAAGTTTAGGGTTTTAATATCAGTAATTCAATAAAGATTGTATTTTTTGTCACTATTGAAGCCCTAAAAATTAGTCCAGTAAAGAAAGAATTTGCATAAGTCGTCTATCTCTAGACATTCAAGGACACTGAAAGACATGAGGTGAGGGCGACTCTACCAGTAGTGCTTTTCTACTCTTACACAAAGTGGTGCTGTGGCTTAGTTGGTTTAAGCGCCTGTCTCGTAAACAAGAGATCCTGAGTTCGAATCTCAGCAGTGCCTTCTTTTCATAGCCTCAGTACTGAAGTTTCTATGTTTAACAGTGTACTTTCCTTGTAAAAATACTATAAAGTCAAACTTGTCTTTCTCATATCCCTTCCTTAGATAGTGCAATGGAGAGATTCTAAATCTGTGTTGTCAAAGTACTCAAAAGGAAGAAGATGTCAGCCAATGTAGGATGGCATCAAGCATGCCAAATGAAAACAGTGGGTTTACTTTTGCCAGACTGAAATGTTAGAAAAGTTTGATAGCAGCCTTCTTGAACAGGAAATGCTGGAAATATTCACTGCTTGGGCTGAAAAAGAAAATTTAGAGTTTCAACATTGGAGATGAAGGTAACTTCAACAAGTATGGGATTCAAAAACCATGCATGCAGAGCACAATGGATTAGTAGTCATACGCCATAACTACTCGGCAGCTCGTCTACAGGAAGAGTCTGTAGCCAGATGATGTGATCTAATGAGGATTTTGACAAGTCTGTGCAATTTCACTAAAGATTATGTATGAGCTTCTGGCAAAGTGGCTCTTATCATATCTACAACAGTGGATTATGTCAAGAGTTGGACAAGCTCAAACTTTATCAGAGATTAACCAAAGTTTAGGGTTTTAATATCAGTAATTCAATAAAGATTGTATTTTTTGTCACTATTGAAGCCCTAAAAATTAGTCCAGTAAAGAAAGAATTTGCATAAGTCGTCTATCTCTATACATTCAAGGACACTGAAAGACATGAGGTGAGGGCGACTCTACCAGTAGTGCTTTTCTTCTCTTACACAAAGTGGTGCTGTGGCTTAGTTGGTTAAAGCGCCTGTCTCGTAAACAGGAGATCCTGAGTTCGAATCTCAGCAGTGCCTTCTTTTCATAGCCTCAGTACTGAAGTTTCTATGTTTAACAGTGTACTTTCCTTGTAAAAATACTATAAAGTCAAACTTGTCTTTCTCATATCCCTTCCTTAGATAGTGCAATGGAGAGATTCTAAATCTGTGTTGTCAAAGTACTCAAAAGGAAGAAGATGTCAGCCAATGTAGGATGGCATCAAGCATGCCAAATGAAAACAGTGGGTTTACTTTTGCCAGACTGAAATGTTAGAAAAGTTTGATAGCAGCCTTCTTGAACAGGAAATGCTGGAAATATTCACTGCTTGGGCTGAAAAAGATAATTTAGAGTTTCAACATTGGAGATGAAGGTAACTTCAACAAGTATGGGATTCAAAAACCATGCATGCAGAGCACAATGGATTAGTAGTCATACGCCATAACCACTCGGCAGCTCGTCTACAGGAAGAGTCTGTAGCCAGATGATGTGATCTAATGAGGATTTTGACAAGTCTGTGCAATTTCACTAAAGATTGCGTATGAGCTTCTGGCAAAGTGGCTCTTATCATATCTACAACAGTGGATTATGTCAAGAGTTGGACAAGCTCAAACTTTATCAGAGATTAACCAAAGTTTAGGGTTTTAATATCAGTAATTCAATAAAGATTGTATTTTTTGTCACTATTGAAGCCCTAAAAATTAGTCCAGTAAAGAAAGAATTTGCATAAGTCGTCTATCTCTAGACATTCAAGGACACTGAAAGACATGAGGTGAGGGCGACTCTACCAGTAGTGCTTTTCTACTCTTACACAAAGTGGTGCTGTGGCTTAGTTGGTTTAAGCGCCTGTCTCGTAAACAAGAGATCCTGAGTTCGAATCTCAGCAGTGCCTTCTTTTCATAGCCTCAGTACTGAAGTTTCTATGTTTAACAGTGTACTTTCCTTGTAAAAATACTATAAAGTCAAACTTGTCTTTCTCATATCCCTTCCTTAGATAGTGCAATGGAGAGATTCTAAATCTGTGTTGTCAAAGTACTCAAAAGGAAGAAGATGTCAGCCAATGTAGGATGGCATCAAGCATGCCAAATGAAAACAGTGGGTTTACTTTTGCCAGACTGAAATGTTAGAAAAGTTTGATAGCAGCCTTCTTGAACAGGAAATGCTGGAAATATTCACTGCTTGGGCTGAAAAAGATAATTTAGAGTTTCAACATTGGAGATGAAGGTAACTTCAACAAGTATGGGATTCA